>NW_008343387.1:2661791-2690451 GCF_000622305.1 Nannospalax galili | reverse complement strand
GGAACTCTGCCCTGCTCTTTCCTAAATAGATCTTCTTTGATGTAACCTAATGGCCGCTTTAGAAATAAATACATTAATTGGCTATTTATTCCGTGACTGTACACATAAACCATCTTCAGGGAACATTTGTCTAGTATCTCAAAGGTAAAATGTCAGGATGCGGACATGAAAAAACGTATTTAAGGCTTTTCCTGAAAATATTTGCTTCAAAGGAACGTAATGCCTTTTCCCAGTAAGCCTTCCAGGCTGAGTTTAAGACATGGGTGAATTGAAAGCAGGAACAAATGGCAGCGCTGCAAGCATGGCAGGTTGTCGGCTTTCTCGTGCAGGACTACGCGCTGATAGCACAGTTAGAGCCTGGTGTGGTCAGCTTGGCCTTGTTTGACACACTGGAGGAAAAATGAGTATTACTGATTAATTTTTTTTAAAAGACAATTTTCCAGAGACTAGATTAGAATCTGAAAATGCTATTAACCTCACAGCAATGGAAAAGACTCTAACTCCATTTGATAGAGGCAGCTGAAGGAAAATTCAGGTTAGGGGCCAATCACCTGAGAAAAATTAATTCACTGTACCAGTAGCAGTAGTGAGCAAATACAGTTTTGAACATCCTCCGATCAGATTTGATGTCTTGAGGAGTTCTGAAACGCCAGTGGGGAATATGTTCACTGGTGTCACAACCTAAGAGCCTCCTCTGGTTTGTGCAGTGAAGAGAGGAGGAAAAAGAACTTTGTACTTGTTTACTCATTTGTTGTTTGTCAGATAAGATTCCCAAATGGAGGAGAAAACTCATCTTTATCGGTTCAAATGCACGCAGAGGGATCCTCTCCGCAGGACTTTCTGCTTTCTTCCTCCCTATTTAAAGTGGATGGTTCTTTGTTTGGAAGATGTTGGAACTGTATGATCTAGTCTAATAATTTAAGGAGAAAAAAAGAATAAACAATAAAAGTACAAGATTAAAATTGTTGGCACCCTGAATTGTTTTAAATAAAGAACATTTGCTAGGAAAGATAGGTAAAGCTACGTTGGACAATGTTGTACTCTGTTTAAGAGGTGGTAAGCTAGAGTCAAACAGATGTGAGTTTTATACATCTTGCTGTTATTTTCCCCAATCCCCTAAAAAAGTGGTCTTCTGTAGTTATTAGACAATGCAACTGAATCTTTTATTTATTGCTCCCTGTGGCTTGCTCAGCTTTCATTCTTACACAGGCCAGGCCTACATGCCTATGGATTGCACTGCCTACAGGGGCCTGGGCCCTCCTATATCAATTAATAATCAAGAAAATACCAAATAGAAATGGCCACAGGCCAATCTGATGGAAAAAAACTTTCCAATTGCGGTTCCCTTTTCTCAGGTGACTTCAGTTTATGCCAAGTTGACAAAGAACTAATCAGCACAGTTATGAATGGTAAAATCTGAGAAACTGTTACAGATTAAGAGATGCTGAAGGGACACAGTAGTTAAATGCAGTTTAAGATTGCTTCACTGTGGCATCAGAGGAACATTGAACAAGGTTTGCTATGTATAAATAGAAGAGAGAAACAGAGGGAAAATAAGAAAGAATGGTATCTTAATCTTTTATTTAAATTATACTCTCCATTTAATCAAAATAAGATAATTTCTGAAGAGAAAAATAAACATTTCAATGTATTTTTTTTTCAGTTTATGTGTGTATGTGCACATGCCCCAGGAGACCAGAAGAGGGTGTCAGATCCCAGGAGTTGGAATTAGAGGCAGTTTTGAGCCACCCAATGTAGGTGCTGGGAATTGAACCCCAGTCTTCTGCAGAAGGAGCAAAAACTCTTACCCACTAAGCCATCTTTCCAACCCCCAATGTTAATTTTTCTCTCTTTCCTTCTTTTTTAAAATAATATTTTATTGGTTCTTTGAGTGTTTCATATAATGGTTTTTTGTTTTTTTGGTTTTTTTTTTTTTGGTCTTTTTGAGACAGGGTCTCCCTATGGCCCCAGCTAGAACTCACTATGTAGACTAGGCTGGCCTTGAACTCACAGAGATGCGCCTGCCTCTGCCTCCTAACTGTTGGGATTAAAGGCGTGCACCACTATGCCCGGCCATATAATGTATTTTGACCCTATTCAACCTGCCTCCCCCATCTCCTCTCAGTTCTTCACCTGATTCTCTACCCACCCACAAACACCTCCTGTCCTCTGTATTATTTTCTTATAAACCTAGTATTTTAGCTTCCTTTCAGATCTTATGACGATATGCCCCCATAATAAGCAACCTAGGGGAGAAACTGTTCATTATAGCTCACTTCCAGGTTATAGTCCACTCCTGCATGGAAGTCACAGTGGCAGGAGCTTGAGACAGCTGCTTGTAGCACATCCCCAGTCACAAGTATAGTGAGACAACAAGCCAACCCAATAGATACAATTCTTCACTGAAACTTTTTCCAGGGAAATCTAGGTTGTGACGAGCTAGGAATTAAAACCAACCCTCACACCAGTTAAAAGCATCAGAATAGTGAGAAATTAAGTTGGTGATGTAAAAGGTGTAGGCCAAAAATGAGGTGATATAGGGGCTGGAGAGACTGCACAACAGCTAAGAGCCCTGGCTCCTTAGGTTTGGTTCCCAGCACCCACATGATGGCTAACAACCATCCCTAAGTATAGTTCCAGGAGCCCTGATGCCTACTTCTGGCCTCCACAGGCAGTGCATGCATGTAATGCACTCACACATGCAGACAAAACATTCAGACACAGAAAATAAAAATAAAAAATAATTAATTAAAAGTTTTAATGAGGTGACTATGACCATACTTTTAGCAAAAGAATATATTTACAAAGAATGCTTACAACTTAAGAGATCAACGAAATAACAGAAAACAGCCGAAACAACCTACCAAAATGTAATTTGTACATAAATACAATCATTAGAAGAATTGCTTTTATTAATGAAAAAACAGTATCAAAATATCAGTGTGTTACCACTTAAATAAACTGACCAGATTTCAAAACATTGATTATTAAGTCCAGGGACAGGGGGTATAATAAATTGTTACCTGCACAATTCTTTCAGAGAGCAATATAAAACATATATTTTTGATATTTTAATCTCACTCTTCACAATTTATTTTTTAAATTTATCCAAAATGGGCTGGATCAGTAGGGAACATGCTTGCCAGGCTAGTGAGAGGACCAGAGTTCAAATGTGCAGCATCTATGTAAAAATTGGTAAGCATGGCAACTCCCTGTAATCCCAGGGCATTCTCAGTAAACAAAGCCACAGTACCGCCTGAACAAGCTGGCTGGCTAGACTAATTAAATTGGTGAGCTCTGGGTTCAACTGAGAGATCGTGCCTCAATATACAAGTTGGAGGCCAATTGAGGAAGATAGTCAATATTAACCTCTGGCCTCAACACACATGCACACAGCACACACATGTTCCCACAAACATGTGAACATGCATACACACATGTGTACATACCAAATACACACTCAAAAAATAAAATGAAATAACCCAAAAAAGAGAATGTATGATTAAAACTGATGAACCAAAATTAAATGAAAATTAATGAACCACATTACAAAATACAATTAAAAATGTTTTGAATATGTTAAAGATTAAAGCATAGCATATCAACCAAAAGGACATTGTTCAATACTTAAAATTTATAAACTCAAAAGCTGTGGTAATATGAAAAATATTTACCATAGTTAATAAAACAATATAAATACATATCCACAGCATAATTATAATTATATAATTATGAAAAAATTACTTATATGAGACTAGAGAGAGCGAAAGTTTCTGTACTAGCTGCTTAGATGAAAGGCGAGTGCTCTATATTTAACACTCTCATTTTACACAAAGCATGAGAAGATATAGTCGCGTTTATATTAAGAGATTTTGTGTGTGGTAGTAAAAGTCTAGCATTCACAAATAGCGTCAGAGCACAACAACACTAAGATTAACAGAAGCAGGTTCAAGGCTCCCTTTAATTGCAGACTCTTTGAGGTAGGGTGGTCCTGCAACCTCGTCCGGCTTCCACAAACTGTCTCATCTATGAGCACTGGAGATTCTAGTCATCTGAGACTCTCACACCTTTCTTATCCTGTAACTCTTTGTTCAAGTAAAGTCTTGCGAAAGATGTGTGAAGTAGACTCCCTAAGGCTAAGGTACAGGAAGGCTCTCTAGCAGGCTGATTCCATTCCCTCTACTTTCCCTACCACTTCTGACAGTCTCTGTGAGCTCTGAGAAAACTCTGGTGAAAAACAATGGGTTAAAGAGTTTGGTTTTATGTATCTAAACTATGATGATTGAAGTTTTATTTATTTATTTATTTTGGGCTTTTTGAGACAGGGTCTCCCTGAAGCCCCAGCTAGCCTGGAACTCGCTACATAGACCAGGTTGGCCTCAATCTTACAGAGATTGCCTCTGCCACCTGAGTGCTGAGATTAAATGTGTGTACCACCATGCCCAGCTCCTACATTGTTTCATTTTTGTATATCATATTCTCAACTAGAAGTTAAAGGCTACAGAGAGAGAGAGACATAGACACACACACACCATGCAGAGTCTCCCTATATAGTTCAGACTTGCCTTGAACTTGTGATCCTCCAGCGTCAGTCTCCCAATTGTTGAGATTATAGATATGCACCACGATGCCCAGCTCTGCTTCAAAGCAAGGGCTTTCAAGTGAGAAATTATGTCTTACAAATTGACTGAGCCACATCTAAATTTGCTTTGATAAATAAATAAATATATATATATATACAAATCTATGAATGAACAAAAAATTAGGTTTATAAAATTAAAATATCTATATTACAGTTTGCAACAAAATAAGGTCCAGTGGGAAGTTCTTCTGTCTTCTGGTTAGTAAAGAACCACATAGAAAGCATATGCAAATTAGCAATTTAAAAAGAATTACAATATAATTAAATACAGAACAGTGTAGGCATATTAAGCAGCATTTGCTAAGATAAGCAAGCCATCTTTTAAAGAACTCATTTCTTTTAGCTTCTCACTGCCTAAAATTCTACAGTTATTTTTGTTTTTTATTTGGGTGGAAGCAAAGCAGGCTTACTTATAATATTCAGAATTATTATTTTATAAAATAGAAAGGGAGTTAAGAATGCCTCTGTGTAATTCACTGTCATTGGACTGGTGGTGTCAAAAAGGGAACACTAGGCATGGGAATTGTTCTCTCCTACCGTTTCTGAAATTCCCACCATCAGAGAGAAAACACTTACCTTCTGTGTGGTAGATTTTCTAGTAATCCTCTGTCATATGTTGGCTTGTTGAATTAGCTAGTATTACTCTCAAGGGTATATTGAGAGCCTGAGGCTAAAGGTTTAGAAACAAGGAATTCAGAGACTGGGAAACATGTAAGTGCTATATCTGGTACATACAGATATGAGAACAAAAATTATCTAGAACTGTGGCATGTCTACTACAAATATGTGGAAAAGAACATATGAAATGGACAATACTTCTTACCAAAATGAAGAATGGAAATTAATACCATCCAAACCATTGAAAAAATTATGTTCATATCTTTCTAGTTATATCATTTTTAAGAATCATTTGCTTTGAGAACATTTGTTTAATCTTTATAACCCTTAAGCATTTGACCTGTTCTTTTTTTTATTTAATAACCACATGATTAGAAGAAGCATTTCATTACAGCTTTAACATATTCAGTAACAATCTCCAGAGCAAGGATACATCTCTTTCAAAAGCGGCTGCAAATTTTTAGGTTCACAGTTGAATTAATACAGTTATACAGTATTGAACTCAGTATAAACCCTATAAGACATAAAACTGAATGACTTTTACCCTTTAAAGAAGATCTCCATTTAACTTTAAAATATTCTGTTTCCTACAGTTTAATGCTACTAACACTTAGATGTTTGCACATGCATTTCTAATTTCTATGTATCTGATTATTACTAGTCACAGTCAGTTACACTCGGATCATTGGTAACTGAGTATGGATATGAAGTCATCAGGTAGAATTCATTGGTAATGTTTATCACCTCTACTAATTAACATGAAGCAAACTTTTATGCTTCCTCCTCAAAAATTTCTTTTTTAATTTATTTATTTTTTGTGTGTGTATCATACAGATCATCCCACATAATCTTACTCATCTATTCCCAAATGGCACCCTCCCATAGCCTCCCCCCTCCCACATACTGGAGTCCATATACTCTGTCATCCCTGTTACTGTCCACTGTGTTGTCAGTGCCCCCAGCCATTCCCCAGTGCTTGTCTGTCTGCTTAATCTAGTCAGTGTATCTAGAGATCCTTGTTTTAGGAAGATTAGCTGTTCCTCATCTAGCAGCAACCAGTTGTCAATATTCCTTTAGATAAGATTGGGGTCTGCCCTCCTGGAACAGGGACCTCTGGCTGACTAGATTTACCAGAAGGGCAGACAGGGGGAATGGATGAGGGTGCTGACAACACAGTGGACAGTGACAGGGATGGCAGAGTATGGAGCCTCTAGTGGGAGAGGAAGGCTGTCTATCTGACGAGTTAGTATTCATGCTCAGATGCCGAGGAGCTCAGAAGGTGGGCAACTGTGACCAGTGATAGTCATGTATATAGAGATTGGAAATGCATGTGAAAACGTCTCAATGTCAATTGCTTTGGAATGAATTCTTCTGTATGAAAAAAAAATTTAAAAAATAATGATTAAAAAACAATAATTAGTAGATGTGAAAAACATTACCATTGAAATCTACCTGATGACTTTATATCCATGCTCAGATGCCTAGAAGCTCAGAAAGTAACCAACTGTGACTAGTAATAATCAGATATTTAGAGATTAGAAATGCATGTGCAAACATCCAATGTCAATTGCATTGAAAAAAGATTTTTCTGTATGAAACTGTGTATTTTAATAATGAAATGGAGATCTTTTTAAAGGTTAAAACATCATTTAATTTATGTCTTATAGGGTTTATAATGAGTACAATATTGTATAACTGTAATAATTCAACTGTAAACCTAAAAATTTACAGCCAATTTTGAAAGAGATGCATCCTACCTCAGGAAACCATTATTGAATATGTCAATTGTGTTGTAATGATATGCTTCTTCTAAGTATGTTGTTATTAAATAAATCATTTTTAAAAATTAAAAAAAAAAGATTGGGGTCTGCTGTTCATTTTCCTAGTTTATGTTGAGATTACTCTCTGGGAATCCCTTTGGGTACCCTGGCCAATAACTCAAAAGAAGGTATCACCTGTTTGGCATTGTTGCTTTGGTGTTTTCTTAAAGAAAATTCCTGAATCTAGAATTCAAGCTTTCCAGATACAAATCTCAAGGATTTAAAAGAGCCACACCAGATAAACCGATTTATTTTTACTCTTAAGATTGCTTGAGAATCTGTTCCTCAGGGGTAACATAGGCTTGGGAGGAGCCCCTGGCTCCTTTCTTTTACCAGTTCTGCCTATGTGAGGATAAGTCAAAGGTCCTGCTTGAGCATGACTGGCTTCACTTGGAAGCATAAAGGAAGTGTTTCCCTCGGTGTTGACCCTCCTCTTTGTAGACTGGTCCGTCTGGTGGGGTCTCCAGGAGTGGATAATGAAAATGAGGTTCATTTATACGATGGAGTTTTACTCAGCAGTAAAGAAAGATGAATTCATGAAATTTGCAGGTAAATGGATGGAACTAGAAACTGTAACACTAAGTAAAGTAACAGACTCAGGAAAAAAAAAAAAAAAACGGCGTATGTTCTCCCTCAGATGTGGTTCCTAGCACCAAATCCTTATAAGTGAGTATGTATCCAGACATAACTACAGGAACCAGGATAATGAGAAGGAACGAGAGAGGTAAAGGAAAGGAAAGAATCTGAAAGAGAAGAACAGTAGAAAACAGGTGTTAATACGGGAAATATGGATAAAAATGGGGTTATTTTAAGGGTGGGAGGAGGGAAGTTATACAAGGAACCTAGGGGATAAAGGGAAATAAGGAGCTCAAGAGAGGTAGGACCATAGGAGAAGGGTATTGTTAAGGGAGAAAGGGGGGAAATGGGGCACCTTAAGTGGGGAAACCATGGTAGAAAGGTTAGACAATGTGAGACATAAATAATGCCTAGCTAGTTTTTAAAAACCAGAGGGAGGGGGCTGGAGAGATGGCTCAGTGGTTAAGAGCACTGACTGCTCTTGCAGAGGACCCAGGTTTGATTCCTAGCATTGTGGCTATGAACCATCCTTAACTCCAGTTCCAAGGGAATCCAAAGCCCTCTTCTGATCTCCGCAGCATTGCACCAGACATACTAATTTGGACAGAGGGACATAAAGGACAGTTTTTCTCCTTTCCCTCCTACGTCAACTAAGTTCCAGGGGACTATGAGCATCTCTGAAAATGTCCTGTAACGGTGTTGAGCTGTTCTTTAACTTCTATCTAAACTTTATATGCAACAATGATGACTAGAAAATGATTATAGTCCTGGCAGACACAAGTCATGGATAGGAACTAATTTGGACAGAGGGACATAAAGGACAGTTTTTCTCCTTTCCCTCCTACGTCAACTAAGTTCCAGGGGACTATGAGCATCTCTGAAAATGTCCTGTAACGGTGTTGAGCTGTTCTTTAACTTCTATCTAAACTTTATATGCAACAATGATGACTAGAAAATGATTATAGTCCTGGCAGACACAAGTCATGGATAGGAATTCCAGCTAGATATATCAGCTACCAGCTGTACAACCTAGAGTCACTCATAAGAACTGTTCACTGTATAGACTGACTGAATACAGAAATTGGTGACTCAGTCTCTTAAATTCAAATCCTGTGGCTGCTACTTAAAATGTCACCATGGCTGAGCTGTTCAACCACTTTATTTAGCCATTTATTCATCATGAAAATGGGGTTTAGGAATTATTTATGATAGATACTACTTAAATATCTCTAAGTGGTGTCCTTGTAGTGCCTAACACATAGAGAGTATGGTAGATAACTATCCACTGTTTCTATGTTACTTATTTCTCTGTACCTGAGGATGTCCCGTACTTATTTTCACAGTAGAGTAAATAAGAGTGTATGTAACATACCCATGAATTTCCTTCCCACTCAAAAGATGTCTCCTATGAAACTTCCTAATCAGTACTTTTGAACCAATGTATATTTTCTTTATTTTCATTTGATTTTAAACATTTATTGGCCTATAATAATTTACCTTATTTCAACAGTGTTTATCAATTATATAAAGAATTTTATTGCATTTTCTATTGCTCCTTTTGGCCATCCAAGAAAATTTTGGAATTCTGATGTTTTTTTGTTTTTTTTTTTTCTTTTTGAGACAGGATTTCCCTGTAACTATAGCTGGCCTGGAACTCATCAAGCTGGCCTCCATTTCACAAAGATCTGCCTGCCTCTGCCTTTCAAGTGCTAGAATTAAAAGTGTGTGCCACCACGCCCAGCCTAGAATTTATTTTTAATTATGTGTATATGTATACCTCTGTGTGGGGGTACGTGCACCACAGGCATGCAGGTGCCCATGGAGGCCAGCAAAGTGCTTTGAATGCCTTGGAGCTAGAGTTGAAGGCAGTTGTGAGCCATCTGACATGGGTGCTGGAAATAAACTCAAGTCATCTGCAAGAGGAGTACTTGCTCTTACCACTGAGCCATCTCTCCAGCCTCAAAATTCTAATCTTTCTATGGGTGATCACATACATTTCTTTTAAACCTCTGTGCTTGATGAAAAAGTTAACCCACCACCAATTCTAGAAATGGCATATGTGCCTCGGATTTGAGTAATTAAAGTAGTTCATTTCTCTAGTCTTAGTATTGGCTCAGAAATGGTGTGTGACCTTGTCAGAATGAAGGAAGCCTTGTCTGTTGATTTTGAAGTGTAAACTGAAAGAAAGGTGTGTGCTTCTTCCAGGCAAACCTGACTTAGGCAGGCATAGTGCTGGAATTATTTTTTACCTTGGAGAACCTTAAAATAGCTGTCATCGGGAAAGGAGATTCTAGGTTCTACCAGAGTAAAGCCATTGAGCTATTAGCAAATTCAAAATAGAAATGATTTTTCAATAATAGCCTGAATATAAGACTATGAAACAAAGCAATTCAACAGGAGCAACTCCTCTTTCTGCAGTACACTCTGGATATCTTACTTTTACATCTCTTCAAAGCACTTTGATAATCAAGATTTCTACTTCTGTTGTTACAGAAACATTCAAGGTTCTAGATATAATGGAAACATCAAAATCATATAGGAATTGTAATATTTCAAATAGAAAGTCAAGAAACACTTAAGGACTTAGTAAAACACTGATACATCAATACAATATTGTTCTGAAGCCGCACACCGTATGTATGGATCCATTTTCTCCTGCTATAACAGAATACGACACATTAGAATTTAATTTGACTCTCTATCCTGGAAGTTAGTGACATCTCTATATGGGGTCCTCTAAAAGCAGGGCAAGCACACACAAAACAGAAAGGGAAGTCAAGGAAAACTTGTCCTTGCTCTAAGGAACACAGCTTCCCTTGATAAGGGCCTAAATGCACTCATGAGGAAGCGTTTAAAGGACTTAAAGGTCTCACTTCTTACTACTACTATGATGGTGTTCAAATTTCAGTGGAGAATATTCAAACCATGGCACCTTGATAATGTTAAAATTATCTAAGCATTTAAGGACCTAAAACTCTTTTATTAGGGTTCATGATAGGTTGGTGAGTTAATCTGCCTTCCATACATTATGCCCTTATAATTTATCTCTGGATGCTAGACCATTAGATTACAAAAAGAAATAAGATACTCCTAATAGGTGTTTATAGTCCCATGAGAAGACAGAGCATTAAACAAATAACTGCAATTTAACTGTGGCAAATATTGTGAGAGAAATCTGTGGATAGAGATAGGCTTGGAGCACAGTGGGGACACAGTTTTCTTTTATCTTAAGAGTTTAGAAAGAGGGCACAGGTTTTTAATTCCACCATTCATGAGGCAGAGGCAGGCAGATTTCTGTGAGTCAAAGGCAAGTTTGGTCTACACAGCAAGTTCCAGGTCAGCCATGGCTATATAGTGAGACCCTCTCCCAAAAAAATAAAATTAAGAAAGAGTTAACAGATAGAAACATTTGATCTGAAACTAGAATGATTAGCCCTACACATTGAATTTAGCTTATCAAAAGAATTCCATGATGCTCTGGACCCTTTCTGTGAAAGTCATACATTTGTAATAATATACTATCCTTTTTATAAGTTCCAAAAACCATCATGAAGCATTTAAAGCAAAGTTTTAAATATAATAATATAGTTTATATAAGTTTAGCTATATTACAAAACATACAGTTATGAAGTCCACAGACTTAAGTCGATGTAAATAAAATTCATTTAGTATAAATTTGATCTGGAAAAAAATGGGAATTAGACTCTTCCTCCATCAAGCAATAACAACTGACTCTCAACTATAAGGAACATTAAAGACGTCTCAAATATAACAAAGACTTGGGACATTGAGATGGCTCAGCAGAAAAAGGTGCTTGCTGTGCAAACTTAGAGGCTTGAGTTCAATCCCCAGAACCAGCGTAAGGTAGAAGGAGAGAACTGACTCCACAACATTGTCTTCTGACCTCCACACACATGCTGTGGCACACATGCCCCCTCCCCTCCCCCCACACACATCATTTACACATGCACACATACACATACAATAGTAATAAACTAAATTTTTAAAATAACAAATACTTGCTGATTAAGAGCAAAATTCAGTACATTTTAGTTGGTGTCCACCTGCTGTTACGATGGGGAAGAAGTCAAGCACAAATAAAGGACTGGTCCTTTGATCATTGTACTTTGGACACTACAAGATTCCATGTTATAATTGCAAATTACGGGTGCCTTTTAGAGATCCCCTATAAGTGATGTCCTTCAAGTGATAAAATAAGGAACAAGTCTGAAGAAGAATGGACCTCACATTTTCTCAGACCCAGAAATTTGCAGAACTCTGTCCATGGCTTGTCTCCCATGAACTGATTCTAGCAGTCTTCTGATCAATCAGAAAGCACATTTCCTTTTGACTTGGGCTTTCTGAAATAACTCTCTGTCTTCCAATGAGCTTGCTAATCTAAGCTCATTTCTACAGTATGGCAGATGCTGAAATGGTAATAATGATAGTTATAATTAACCTGGAAAGTTCAGAGGACCAGGGAAGCCTGGGTCCCAGGACCTCAGAAACTTTATAGACCAGTAATGGTAAAATCTTGCAGCAGCATCTCCTAGCTCCACTCAGATTCAAAACCTCAATATTTATAAGATTTTACAAATTTCTTTTTTCAGGTTTATCCATGTTACTAGTAAGAAGTCATTTCCTGGAACAAACTAATGAACAGTGAACATAAACTCTTCATAGTAAATTCATCTTGATATTGTTCCCATTTTTATAGTCAAACAACCAATAATCTATGCATTGAAAGATTAATCAAAAAAGGTAACTCAATTCTCATACTTAAATTTCCCCCCTCTTCTCATTGTGTCTGCAAAACAAATTCTGGTTATTTGAGAGACTTATAAATTCTACTAAATATTGCCTACAATTAGTTCTTATACTAGTTATGTTCTTACCAAAAATTTTCAGATCATGTCACATGACTGGCCCTTTGGCTGGCCTCAGGACATACTAAAAGGAATCCCAAAGACTTTGATAACTGCCACTTTATCGAATTTCATAGAATTAATTGTATTAGGCTCAATCGGAGTCCTGCGAGTAGAGAATGATAAGCAAAGATGAACACGGAGCAGTTTACGTTATGTACTCTACAATTCTGAGATAAACGATGTTCTTGTGCCCAGGTCTAATATAGCTCATATCCTAGAAAAGTTCCATGTTAGAGCTCTTTAGATTTAGGGACTTTGCAGGCTGCATTTTAGCTTTTAAAGTTCTAAGTTGACCCTTATTAATCTAGACTTAATCAGCTTCAATTGCATGAAATATTTGGGGAGAACCAGAAACAACTCCATCTGGTCATAGAATATACAACTAATACATTAGCTATGTTATACTCCTGTGCAAGGGTTACAACGTAACTTCCCAGTGAGTGAACTGTGGCCAATTGTATGCGTTCAGTCCCTTACATATATGTGGGAATGCTGATCCACCTGGCGCTTTGTGACTGGAGTTCCCATTGCATAATGTAAAACACTTTCCAGGACTTCACAGAGATTAGTCTGACACTGGGATCAGTCTCACTTTGTAGTACTCAGGGACAGAGTGCACAGGTAGTCACACTCGCTGTGCGTATGCTCCTCTGTGGCTTGAGCGCTGTCCCAGAAAAGTGGTCTATTATTTGAATATCTGCTTTGCTAGCCTTGGGAAGTCCAGATCACCATTGGTCTTGCCCTAGAGGCCCATGGAGCTGATGGAACAGCAGAAAGTAAAGAAAGACATCCCAAAGGTTACTTTGCATGGGGAAGATGGGGCAAAGTCCTGAGATAGCTCCAGCCCTAATTTCTAATTTCTGTCTTCCCATAAAGCTGATAGTTCAATTTGAGAAGCTGCAGCCATCTGGAGACACTTGTGCCAGGTAGAGACGAGAAATGCATGTGCATTCTACAATTAGAACCTGGTTGTCGTTCAGAAATCTTTTATATAAAAAGCATAATCATTTTAAGTGAAATAAGCCAATACACCAAATACAAGTTTTGCAAGTTTTCTCTTATGTGTGGAAACCACAGGGGGAAAAGGACGTGAAACTAAGAAAACTCTTAGGGATGAAGAAGGGGAAGAAGGAAGGGGAGGGAGAGCTAAAGAGTAACAGAGGGGTCTGTGATCTAAGTACATTATGTACATGTATGAAAATATCTTAATGAGACCCCTTACTTTGTAAAAGTAATATGTACTAATAAAAAAACTTAAACGTTTAAACTAGATTTGAAATTCATTTAAATCTCCATAAGAAAATTTTATCGTTACATATAACATTAAAAGGAAGAGGAATTAAAGATTTCCTTAATTTCAATTCCTTCACTTTAATTGTTGAAAATTTTGAATTTCTGGGGAAAAAAGTTTTTTTTTAAGTTTCTTATAGTAAGTACTGAAGAGGTTCTTATTGTTAAATGCTCTGATGAGCTCTTTGGAGTAAAATGGCATACTTAGAAGCTGCCTCCTTGTGATACCATAATAAAGGCCGGACTTAAGTAAAAAACAGAGAAAGAGTGGAAGGTCATTGACAGTTACAAAGGCAGTGACAGGTCAAATGAAAAGTGGAGTCAGAGGGTTGGCTCAGTGAAAGGAAGTAAGCAGCAGAGGGCCCACCCGAGCTCTGTGGCTCCCAGGTCAAGGGCAGGAAAGCGGAACCTCATGGAAAAAGGAAGCCAGCAGCCCTAGTGGAAAAAAAAAAAAAAAAAAACTGGCAGTCCCACGCACAGGACAAGCACAAGCTTTGAATCTAGTTGAGGGCTCTGATAAGACAGTGACTCTTCTGTTGTGACATGTCAGCAGTGGAGTAAGTTCCATTTGAGGACTATCCAGGACTGGGAGCCCATAAGGTGGCTGGGCTCCGATGGAAAGAGAGCCTGTTGTTTAAAACTGAGCTACCTGGATGCCTGAGATTAAGGTACAACCAGATATTATAAAGCATGGCCTGATTGTAACATACCATTGGCCAATAGCCCAAGGCTTGGGGTCAGCCAGTGGATCAACATCTAGAGTCATGTATCTGCCATGAGAGTCACTGCTGTAGAGATTTATAACTCTAAAACTCCAGTGGTCAACTTGGCCTCAGCATCTTGAGCTTACCAGAGGAATGTTTAAAGTTTGGCGGATTTCAAAAGACCAAACTAATAAAATTAGAGATGAAAAGATTGGGTTACAATGGATTCTAACAGATTCTAATCCTATGAACCACCAAGAAACACTTGGAATGCCTCTAGCCCTGGAAATTAGAAAAGCTAGGAGAAACGGATAAATTCCTAGAAACATATGGCCTACCAAAATCAATTAGAGAAGCTTAAAAAACTTAAATAGATCTATAATAGCCAATGAAATTGAAGCATTAATAAAACGTTTCTCCACAAAGAAAAGTCCACAATTGAATGGATTCATTGCTAGATTCTAGTCGACTTTTAAAAAGAATTATCACCAGTGCTCCTTAAACTAGTCCACAAAAAGGAAAGAGAAGGAACACGAGACTCATCCAAACGAAGCCTGTATTACCCCAGCAGTGAAACCAAAATTGGGCAGAGCGAAAAGGACATCAATAGACCAATTTTCCTGATGACATAGATGCAAAATCTTCCAATATTATACAGGCAAACTAAATTTAAGGACATATTAAAATGGTCACATACAGTGACTAATTTGGTTCCATACCAAGGATTTAAGAATGGTTTCATTTATTCATATTCTTTGAAGTGATTTTGTTTTTTGTTGTTACTGTTCTGTTTTGGTTTAGGTTTGGGCTGGGTTGGGTTGAGTTGGGTTGGGTTGGGTTTTTTGGTTTGGTTTGGTTTGGTTTTTTGAGACAAGGTATCCCTGTAGCCCCACCTGGCCTGGAACTCACTGTGTATTCGTTGCAGCTATTTTTAATGGTATATTTTTCCTAGTTTCTTTATTAGTCAGTTAATTATTGGTCTACAGAAAAACTATACCACACACACAAATCAATAAGTGGAAGGACATAAGGACAGAAACCACATGATCATTGCAATAGATACAGAAAATGACTTTGACAAGTACAACAGCCCCTCTAGATCAAAGTCCCAAAGAAATTAAGAATAGAAATAATATCCCTTAATATAATAAAGGGTATGTATGACAAATACATAGCCAACATATACTAAACAGGGACAAACTGAAAGTTCTTCCTCTAAACTCAGGAACATATCCACCCTGTCCACATTTATTCAATCCAATACTTGAAGACTTAGCTTCAGCATTTCATACAGCAATAAAGCAAGAGGAAAGAATTAAAAGAGATTAAAAATAGGAAAGAAAACATCAAAGAAGCTGCCTAATGTTGTCACAAAAGTATCAGAAGATACACTGGAGAAAATACGCATCTTTAACAAATGATGCTGGGAAAATTGTATGCATACATGTAAATGAATGGCACTAAGTCGCTTTGTATCACACTGTACATAACCAATTTGGATAGTTTGAAGGCCAGATGGAAGACCTGAAAAACCGAAACTGATAGAGGAAAACATAGGGTAAAATAATTAAAAATAGAAGCAAGGATTTTCTGTAAAGGACTGCTGGTTCAGTAAATAATTGCCAATAATTGACAAGTGATTTTGCATGAAAAAACTTCTGAGTAGGAAAGGAAACAACGAGGAGATAGATGAATCTGTAGAATGGGAGAAAGTCATTGCCAGCTATACATCCTACAAGGGATTAATGTATAGAATCTATAAATAACTAAAAAATTTAGACACCCCCCCAAATAACCCACATTATCCCATCAATAAATAGCTAAGCAAACTGAACAGTTTAGCAAAGAAGAAATACAAATGGTCAGTAAATATTTGAAAAACGTATTCAACATCCTTATCATCAGGAAATATTAAAACCATATTGAGATCTCTTTTCTCCCAGTCAAAATGGATATAATAAAAAAAACAACAAGTGACAACAAATGCTGGTGAGGAGCTGGAGAAAGAGGAACACTTACACACTGCTATTGGAAAATAAATCTGGTACGATGACTATAGAAATTAATATGGAAGCTCCCAAAAATGTAAAGTAGAACTGTGATCTATATCATTCCTGGGTATATATCTGAAGGAATCTAAGTCAGCATACCATTTAAATATGCATACATCCTTGTATACCATTTTTATAAGTTAAAGTAGATGTATAAGTGTCAAAACCTCTTCCCTAACATAAGCAATATCCTGAGTTCAACAATAAACGTCACAAGAGAAATGAATCGTGATATTAATATACCTGAAAACTATTAGCTGAAATTCTCAGCATGGCTCACCAGATCTTTCAGTATTTGGTCTGAGAATTATTTCCATTCTTGTCTCCTAGCAGCATGTCACCATCTCTGTCATGTCAGCACCCTGCTGTATCGTAGAAGTCCTTGATTATATCATACACTCTCTGGAACATTCTTTTTATTCTAGAAAGTTAGGTCCTTCTTGTTAATTTCATACACTGCGAGGTTGTCTCTCATAAGGATTGTTTTTCATAAAGGCTGTTCTTCCAACAGCCTAGTTTTTTTCATTTTGCTTTTGTTTTTTATATTCTTTAGTAAATGCACTGGCATTGGGAACTTGGCCCTCAGAGTTGGCTGAAAGACCTCTGCAACCCTGACCTACTACATTCTCTAGTTAGTTGTGTTCAAAGACAAAAGTGACTTTGGAAAATGCTTTGTACCTATTATTACCCAGACACATTTACTCAATGCTAGACAAGGTACATGCAGCTGTACATTTTCATGGTTGCATCATTAGCCCATTTACATATTTCAAAACACATACCAGCCGACTAAAGAGTTACACATGGGATTTCAACTATTTAAAATTTATAACAGAGTTTTACAACTGGTCACACACAGAGAATATATGTCGAGAGATGCCCGGCCCTAAGTGACACATCTACAGTGGAACCTCTACACCTAAGGCTCAGGGAGCATAGCAGAATAGGACTAGAAAGAATATTAATACATCTCTCAACTCTCACCAGTGAATCTTCCTCATACAATACAGTGTGATGCATAGAAGGCCACAACTGGCCAAAGTGTATAGAATAAGAGACTGCAGAGTGTATATATCCGTGGATAGGAATCCTATATTAAACCTCAACCACCCACGGCTCAGGGACCATTGCAGAAGAGAGGACGGAAAGATTGTTAGAGACAGGGTTAGTGCATGAACATAAGGAAACATAGTTTTTCAGGCCTCTGGGGATTTACTCATATGAACTTGCATCCATGGTGACAGCATGCCCAAGACTCATGCTGACTCAGTCAGACAAAAACCCATCATAGAACTGGGGAAATGGGAAGCAGGTTCCAACCTTACCTGAGGAACTATTAACAACTGATTACTGTGGAGTGAGGGAGAGTAAGTCTTCCTTAAGAGAGTTACTTAAGGATATGCTGACTAGAGTCCAGTGGATAAGCTCGTACCAAGGGACACCTGGGTACAAATGTTCGACTGGATAGGACTTAACATATATGACAGAATGAATGAATGAAATGAATGAAATCTGGTGGGGGGGGGGCTCCGGATTGCACAGATGTGGGAAGGGGTCTAAATTTGATAAAGATCTACTATATTAAATGCACAGATGGCTCCGAGGTTAAAAGCACTAACTGCTCTTGCAGAAGACCCGGGTTCAATTCCCAGCATTCACATGGTGGCTGCAAACCATCCTTAACCCCAGTTCCGGGGGAATCCGAAGCCCACTTCTGACCTCCGTGGCATTACACGACACGGGTGCACTCACTTACATGCAGGCAATATACTCATACGCATAAAATGAAAATAATAAATAAAATATTTTTTAAAAAGAAAACAAATGATAAAAATAAAATAAAATTTAGAAGAAAACCACAAATATTTACTGAGCTCTGGGGGCAAAAACTTTTCTATGCTTTACAGCAATATAGAAAATCATAAGGAAAATGATCAATTTGATTACATATGAATTTTGTGGTGTACATCAATAAAGCTATTTTCTAATTTCTGGCTAAATGAATGCTTAACCTAGAAAGGATTCCTGGTCACTCGTAGGCATTAAAAGCATTCCACACAAGCATGACAGCTGGGCTCAGATCCCCAGAACTCACACTGAACTAAACACAGTAGAGTGTATCTGAGAGTTCCCAGAAGCTCTCAGGTCACCTAACCTGGCACACATGGGGAAACAACAAGTAGAAAGGTGAACACCGACACCCAGTGTTATCCTCTGACATCCATATGTGCACTGTGGCATGCATGCAACTGCACTCATACACAAGAACGTACACACACACTTTTGCACACACATTCACAAACACCATTAATGACATTTCTTATGTATTTTACTAAATGTTCCACAGGTTAAATTCTATTCTATTAGTAAGGTCTAATTACTTGCATACAACCTAAACCTTAAATATGTTAAAAATTGCCTCTTTTTGGAATAATAAAAAAAAATTCTAAAAGCATTTATCTTGAATGCTGTTCTAAAAGTTCAAAGTTTCAAGTGTTCATAAATATTCTATATAGAATCTGAAGCACTCAGTATAGGAACATATATTCAAAAAAAGGGAGACATAATCACCACTAAAACTCTATTTCCTGAGTTGATATCTCTACTTTCACATAAAATTAAAATGACATATTCACTCCTGATATATTATTCAGCTTATTAAATAGTTCTCATGTTCTATAGTAAGGGTTGGACATGTACATTCATTAAATTATCATTTCTTTGTACATATCTCACATATTAAACCATATATATACATAAATATTTCTTCATTTAATAGTGTCAACCTTGATAATATATCTGCTAGATACTTTGTGATGGTACAATTTTATTTTCTAAAGGCATATGCTCATTTTTCCTGGTTTGTAATATAAGCCCAAATATGGTCTCATGTATGAATATGTATACATATGTGTGTGCATATATATATATATATAAAACAACCTACCCATATCATCAGATCAGAATAATAATAAAATTAGTGATCTATTTATCATTCTATTATACAGAGTTACTGGTAATAAAAAATTACAAAACACTCTTATTTTCTCTATACTAAACTCAAATATATAGCATAAAAACATGCACATTAGTTTCATTTTTTCTTTTTGTGGTTTTATTTTTTGAGACAAAAATCTCACTTGTAGTCCTGATTTGCCTAGAACTCACTGTGTAGACCAAATGGCCTCCAACTTGCAGTTGCAATCCTCTTGACTCTGAGTCTCAAGTGCTGTGATCGCAGGTGTGTAACTCATATCAGCTACTTTTGTGTCTTTGACACTAAGATTTTGTTTGATGAATGTGATGGTGAAAGTCTAATATTCTAAAGTAAACACTTGAGATTTTTAATTAAAT
Organism: Nannospalax galili; assembly: GCF_000622305.1. NCBI lineage: Eukaryota > Metazoa > Chordata > Mammalia > Rodentia > Spalacidae > Nannospalax > Nannospalax galili. Next base: position 2,670,468 of record NW_008343387.1, on the reverse strand, counting down.
GGATAAAACTATATCAATACTGCTCCCCTTAACTAAATCCATGAGCCTCCACTTCCCTTGATCTCGTCATAACTGCTCTGCTTTTGTTGGTATTCTGTGGCTGAGTTCTTATGGGAGATGGCTGGAAAAGGAACCAAAACTGACATGGTGTCAGAGGCGGAACAAGCAGATAAGATCCGGAACCCATATTCACAAGCCAGAGGGTAGTTTCTGAGCAATTCAGTCTTTCTTGGCTTCCCAATTACTTTTTAAAAATTGAGAGGTTTGAGTACATATGGAAAGCCTTTCATTGTAAATGTATGTGTTTATTAATTAAAGACACCCCACCCCTCCACTTCTCTCAGTGACAATGGGAGGTAGCCAGTGTGTGCTGCTGCTTCAGTATCTAAAGAATTCTCCATCATCCAGAAGCAAAGCTCACTTTGGAATCTGACACAAAACTATGCTAATGAGGGCCGGATGTGGTGGCACACTTCTTTAGTTCCAGCACTTGGGAGGCAGAGGCAGGCCAGCCTGGTCTATACAGTGAGTTCCAGCTGGGGCTACAGGGAGACCCTGTCGCTAAAAAACCTGCTGCTTCAGTATCTAAAGAATTCTCCATCATCCAGAAGCAAAGCTCACTTTGGAATCTGACACAAAACTATGCTAATGAGGGCCGGATGTGGTGGCACACTTCTTTAGTTCCAGCACTTGGGAGGCAGAGGCAGGCCAGCCTGGTCTATACAGTGAGTTCCAGCTGGGGCTACAGGGAGACCCTGTCGCTAAAAAACCAAAAAACACACACACCAACACGCTCCCCATTCAAAATGTTTGCTGTAAGCCCAAAAAAAAAAAAAAAAAAAAAAAAAAAAACCTATGTTAGTGAAAGGGAAACTTGAACCACAAGAGGGGAGGGAATGATAAAAGGGTCTGAGTTTATTTCACTAGAAAGGTGATTCCTAAGGGAAAAGAGCAAAAGTGCCCCAAAAGTGAAGTAAAAGGACTTTATGGCAGGCTGCGATAATAATGCAGACTTTTGCCAAAGAAATTAAATGAAATCAGTTACATGCACAAATGACACAAAACTGCTAAACTAGACTATCACCAAAGTTATGTAACACTCCTATATCATGTTCATCACAAAATTTTATCTATGATTAAAAACTAGGAAAAACGTATAAAAAACTTAAAAATTCATAAAACCACTAATTTATCTTTTTCATTTGCAGAAAATGCATTTGTTATAATAGCAATATTTTATATGCATTCAAAAAGTACCCTCTTATTCTTAAAATTTTTTATGATTTTTAAAAAGTTGTAATTACCATAAAAAAAAGAACCCAGGCTTTGAATTTAAACAGACTGGGGCTTAGATCATGCTTTTGAAAGATGCCGGCCAAAGTGTCCTTGATAAATTCATCTGTGGACTTCCATTTCATCCTTTTGCACTGAAGAATTGTGAGAGTTTGACCCTTTCTGTAAGCACAGCATCTGACTCTGGGTACAGAACTCAGCAGGTGTTCCTTAGACAGTTTAACGTGACAACCAGCACATTTGTCAGTTTAACTGGTGAGATCTCTTTCTAAGTTTGTTATATGGATTTACTAACCTAGTCCTCTCAACAGTTCTACATGATTAATACTATTATTAATGTCCATTTATATAGATGAGGAATCTGAAATCTGAAGCAAGACCAAAAAATAAAACAGAAGATTTCAGAGTCTGGCGCTAGAATCTGCGTCTGCCGCAATTTGGCATGTCTATTTTTAGTAATTGTGTTTATAAGGATGCTTCACATTATGTACACAGTTACATCCTTGGAATAGTATAGATTTGAGGGTTTAGAATTCACTTTTGAGCTGCAGTAATTAATCTTGTTTTTGTAATATATATTTGAAGATACTTTGAAGACATATTTGTGTAATGGCCTGGTAAATATTCATATATTTATAAACAATCATCCTGGTTTAACCAAATTTAACAATTAATATTTGCACAAGGAGTAACTTATTTCTAATAAAAAATAATTTGCTATACACTCTGTCAAAGATATCCATGGAGAAAAATGATATGATGAAATGAAACCATCAATCTTCCTCCCACTAAAGGATTTACTCTTTTATAATCAATTATACTTCCAAATAAATAAGCATTCTTTCTGCAATTCTTATATAAATTGCAGGAAATCTGAACTACAAGAGTTGCCCAAACCTCGTGAATATGTATATAATATCCTTTTTAAAAAAAATGGTAGCTATAAAACCTTTGTCATGGTTTTATATAACATGGTAAGCACTTACAGAAATGGGAAAGTGACATATCTGCAGATAATGGGAAGGAGAAAGCCTGAGGTCAGTGCTCCCCATCAGCACCACAGCTGGCAGGAAGAGAATAACCAACGTCTTTAATCTAGAACTGAGGAAGAGCTTCCTCTTTATATATCATTTAAATGAGAAAACGCTCGGCTCTTTCCATTCTTCTCTGTGGACCCTTTAAAAATAGAAGCACAAGGCTCAGAGTCTTTTGCTTCCTTACAGACCTGTTCTAAAAGGAATTCTTAAAGAATTAGGGTAAATTATATGTAATTTATCCTGCTGTTAATAAAAATGGGAAACAGATTAGTGGGAAGTTTTCTAATAACAAGTAACTTTATACTTATCAGAAGATAATCTACTCACCTTCAACTCATTTGTTTTAAATTAAATAAAGGAGTAGATCCTTCAATTTATTTCAATGTCATGAGCAATGTGGGAATGGTATTCTCATGCTCCCTAAAGTTGTTATTTAAGTTATTCTGTAATAATACTCCTAAAATTAGATATAAAAAAATCAACATCAAATAAGAAGAGGCTTGATTTTGCTCTATTTTATGACTTAGGTCATTAGGTGTGCTTTCTAACTTTTTAAAACATTGCTTCTGTGGTCACTGGAGCATCTAAGTACAGTACCCACCCAGTTCTAATAGCACAGATTGCTAAAAACTAGCTCAAGCACCCTGAAATATGCTCTAATTTTTCTTTTAAAGAAAACAGATGAGAACAGTAGGAATGTTTTGGTTAAAGTAAGGGCTGACAGGCAGAGATCATCTGATACTGAAGGCACAAAGAAGTCAGAGAGAACCATAAACAGCACCTACAGCTGGTACAGTTTTAGTCTGTTGATGGTGTGGGAGAAAGATATGACAGCTCTTTCTATGCCTTTCACAAAATTCAGTTTCAGTTGACATTTGGTTTTGGACAAGATGAGAATTTTAAGTAAGGACTATAGTTTAGTCAAAATTTAGAGAAAAGTTTTCTGAGCCATTGACATATTACATATATATCTGTCTACATGCATTACATATAAATATATATGAACATATATGGGAACATGCTTGATCTTTACCCAACCTGCTTTCCCTTCTCAAATCCCTTTTGCTTTTTGTGTACAGTCTTAGCAAGCATAGTCACTAATGCCAGATTAGCACAGCACATTAGAAACAGAAGCACATTAGAAACACTGACAGAAAAACGGGACAACTGGGAATAGCGCAAGAACACTGAAAGCTAAAAGGAAGTTCAAGAATTTTCAAGAGAGCAACATAAAGTTGATAATAACATACAAAAATAAAACCCAGCAAGCCCAGTGCATGAACAAAGCAACAGGGGAGGAGGAGTCCTAAGACTTGTTTGAATGATTAAGGAAGTTTACAAGGAAATGCTCAGTATTTTTAAACATTAGGTAAATGTTTATTAGTCACAAAATGATTCATTTACTAGGAGTCCTGGATACCTAAGCTACTGATGTGCAATATTTAGAAAGAACTGATATATACATGAATGCAAGAATATTTTTAACTTTTTACATTTATTTCTTTTATATGTGGGGAAGGGTGTGCACACATGTCTAAAAGCCAGAGGGCAATGTGGTGAAAGAATTGGTTCTCTCCTAACATGTGGGTTCTTGATGAACTCAAGTTGTCAGGCTTGTCAGCAAGTGCCTTTGCCTGCCGAGCCATCTTGCTGGCTCTAATATAGTTTTATATCTCTCTATATAGTTCTAATATAGTTAATATTGTTTTTAACTTTGGCTACTAATTAACAGTAATAATGAAAGCACATATAAAGTTATAGTTTTAACTTTTGTTTACCACTTTGAAACACTGCACTGATCAAAAGTACTTTCTAGAAGTTGTCTTGATCATTGGAGTTTGCAGGACTAGTGACACTCACTGAATGGTAACACCCACCAGACAGAGCCACAAGACCTGGGAAGCAGTTGGGCCTTAAGGTGGGTGCCTGAAGGAGCACTGAGCTTTCAGTAGCCACGGACAGGGGAGTTTGGCTGGATGTAGTGATACATGTCTTTAATACCAGCACCCAGGAGGCAAAGACAGGCAGATCTCAATGAGATAAAGCTCAGCCTGATCCAGTTCCAGTCCTATTGGGGCTACAGGGAGACCCTGTCTCAAAAAAATAAAAGGAGAATTTGAAGAATAGAACAGGAGAGAAGACTGTCTTAGAGCCTAAAAACAGTACAGAGGATGGGGACTGAGTAGAAAGAAAGAAATAGAACCTAAGAAAAGATACACTGTAATTTCAGTTGAGAACAGAAAGAAAACAACCATAATCATAATTTAGAGAGTGGAACCAAGAATCTTCAACTCACACAATTACAAAAGCACCAGGGCAGAACTCATGGGCTGAGACACAGTAAGGAAAGATTCATAAAACCTTATTAACACTGGTCTCAGTACCAACTAGCATAGGGGAGGTTTTTTCTCATCTTGGCATTCATTCTGTAATGACCCAGGGGCAGTAAGAGGTTTGGGAGACTCCTATCTCTACCTTCTGCTTTAGGAGTCAAAGCGCCTTGCATGGTCCCATTAATGAGAAACCTCAGCAAGGGTCAGGTGCTGATCTAATAAGTACTAACCTAAAGAGCTAGTCTAGCTATAGAGGAAAGAGTTTGAAATGACAATAACACTAAGGTTCGGCAGAGAGTTGATCAAACTTGATTTCACAAAGTCATTGATGTATAAAATCTTTTGTTGACAACATCAAATCTAATGCCATCCCCTAATGTCTGCATTTTTTCTTCTTATCCCAAGGCCCAGTATTATATAGGACTGTCCTCCGAAAGACTTGCAACAGACAGCAGGCAGATACCATCTTCCCAGGCTCTATTGCGCCAGCTTGCCTATGATTACCAAAGCTGAGCTTGTTAACTATTGCGTCCTGCCAGGAAGGAGGGTCAGAAAAAGTTATGGGAACCTCACCTGAGAGTCTAGACTCACCTCCCAACCAACCAGTTGGCCCTATTGCACATGGCCTAGGGGAGGGAGCTAAAGGTCTATAGGCTGGGGGAGCATAGGGGAATCTTTCTCACCATTTATAGGGAAGCCACCACCCAGGCTTGGGTGAAGACTTTCCAGTGCAGCCTTAGTGGGGAAACACCCACATTCCTGTAAGTAAACGTTCATCCATTGCTCTGTAAGTCAGTCCAATAAACTCACTGCTTTCCCATACTTCAGTTTGGGGAAATTGTACCTTGATTTGTCATTGGGACCAAGGGAGAAAGGGGCAAACATTGTTTACACTCTCCCAAGAAGGATTTTAGCAACACCAAGATTGCAAGTTCCACATTGCCTTTCATTCTCTCATATTAGCCAAATCCTACATCTCTTGAAAACTGCCCCAGCGCCTTCTTATCTGCGAGGCTTCCCTGCTCCTCACCCTAGAAAGGCCATTTCTTGTTCTGTACTCCTTAGACATTAGCACACCATGACGCTGCACCTCCCACTCCTGAGGAAAGGATTTACGTCCTCCATGTTGCTCTGTCTCTAGAAGATATGCAGTGTTTGTTAGATGAATTAAATTCAAGTCTACCTTCATCATTCAGTTTCCACAACATTAAGCACAATACAAAAGGGTATTAAAAATACAGCCTTTAAGACCCTGCCTCATATATACAGGTTAAAAAATGCTAGTTACTCATTATTATAAGCACAGAAATCACTTAAAATATAAAACATTTTGGGGGCTGGAGAGATGGCTCAGCAGTTAAGAGTGCTGACTGCTCTTGCAGAGGACCCAGGTTTGATTCCCAGCACCCACATGGCTTCTATGAACTGTCCTTAACTCCAGTTCCAGGGAATCCTACACCCTCTTCTGACCTCCACGGCATTGCACAACAGGGGTGCACTCACATACATGCAGGCAATACACTCATACACATAAAATAATAATTTAAAAAATATATAAAGCATTTTCTCACACAATTTGTTCTTTCAGAAAGAGACACTTGAAGAAAATATGTGACAATTTGAAAACAAAAAGAAAATAAATATCTGTATAACATTACATTTTCTCTTGATTTTTTTATCATTTATCCAGAAACAATTCCTTAAAGTTGAAAATTGCACTCAATACTTTCTGAAAGAATGGAAATAAACATCCCTTTTTCTGCTATTGTCATGAGTTTCCCAGCATGAATTAACTAAGAAGATAGAAAAACAGCTGAAATAAAGTTTATAACATTGACCTCTAATTTTACATGGGAGAACCAACATTACGGAAATAATTCAATATAAATTTTATTTATGTTTTTAGAAGAAGCATTTCATTAGAGCTTTAACATACTCAATAACAGTTTCCAGAGCAAAGATATATCTCTTTCAAAAGTGGCTATAAACTTTTTTTGGTTCACTGTTGAATTAATACAGTTATACAATATTGAACTCAGTACAAGCCCCTCATGACACAAAATTGAATGAGCCCTTAACCTTTAAAAAAGATCTCCATTTCATTTCAAAACATACTGTTTCTCATGGAAAGACTCACTGTTTTTGCTAACAACACTGAGATATTAGCACATGCATCTCGAACCTGTATGTATCCGACTATCACTAGTCATAATCAGCTGCACTCGGATCCTTGGCACCTCTGTATGTCTATGAAGTCATCGGGTAGATCCCAATGGTAATGTTTATGACCTCCACTAACTAACATGATGCAACTTTTCATGCTTCCTTCTCAAATACAACTTGTCCTTTCCAATTTGTTGATTTGTGTGTGTGTGTGCATGTGTGTATCACACAGAACATCCCAAACCATCCCACTCAAACATACACCCACTTCCCACATGGACCCGTCCCATAGCCTCCCTTCCCCCACTAGAACCTCTATACTCTGCCATCCCTGCCACTGTCTGCTGTGATGCTGGCACCCTGAACCGTTCCCCACTATTTGTCCATCTGCTGAATCTAGTCAGCCTATCCAGAGGTCCCTGTTTTAGGAAGGTCAGATGTTCCTCATCCAGCAGCAATCAGCTGTCAACAATCCTTTAGATAAGATTGGGGTCTGCTGTTCATTTTCCCAGCTCTACACTGGGTTACTACCTAGGAGTTCCCTGGACCACCCTGGCCAACAACTCAAAAGAAGGTATCTCCTATCAGGCACCTTTGCTTGTTCTGGAGCCTTTAGCTATACATATGGACTCCCAACAAATTATATTGGCCCCTTTAATCTTTGGTTATACTTTCCTTTTGGGTGTTTAAGGAACATACATTTGGCCCAGATAAACCCATTTATTTTCACTCTTAATGCCATTTGAGGATCTGTTCCTCAGGGGTCACATGGGCTTGGGAGGAGCCCCTGACTCCTTTCTTTTATCAGTTCTGCCTATGTGATGGTAAGTCAAAGGTCCTGCACAATCACGGCTGGATTTTCTTGGAAGCACGGAGGAAATGTTTCCTCTGTGTTGACCCTCCTCTTTGTAGACTGGATACAAGTTCAAGTCCATCTCGTGGGGTCTCCTCAGCCCCCCTGATCAAGAGGAGGGCAAGGAGCAAAAACTGTCCTTTATGTCCCTCTGACCAAATTATTATAGGCCTCAAAGTATGTCTGTTAAACATCCAAGAAGGTTAGTTCCACCAGTCTGGTACTTTTAATTACTGTGTGCCATGTAGATAAACCTTGGGCAAAGACCAATTGTTCTCAGATAAACTTTGCCTAGGGATATATTTCTTGATCTGGTATGTATAATTTGTGAGTGGGTTGTTGGAATAATATGGTTACCTCTGGTTTTTAAAACTAGCTAGGCATTATTTATCTCTTGCATTGTCTCACCCCTCCATCATGGTTTCCCCAATTAAGGTGCCCCCATTTTTCCCCTTTCTCCCTTAATAATACTCTTCTCCTATGGACCTACCTCTCTAAGCTCCTTGTTTCCCATCATCCCCTAGTTTCCTTGTATAAATCTCCCTACCCTTAAAATAACCCCATTTTTATCCATATCTCCCTTATTAACTCAATGCCTGTTTCTTACTGTTCTTATCTTTTGGGTTCTTTCTTTGCCTTTACCGCTCTGGTTCCTTTACATTATCCTGGTTCCTGTAGTTATGTCTGGATACATATTCACTTATAAGGAGTTGGTGCTAGGATCCACATATGAGAGAGAACATACGTCATTTTTGTGCTAGGCAAGCACTCTACCACTGAGCTAAATCCCCAACCTCAGAGTTTATTTATAGTAGAAGTTAAGATTGTCACAGATACAGACCTAGAATTGGGAGAGACGGCATATCTAAATTCATTACAACAGCATAATCTGTTCTAACCTGATACTTAAATCATTGATTTAATACCTTCAATATTCACAAATAATGTGTATTATCTAATATATAATGCATCTATTACAGGGATATATATATATATAA
>NW_008343387.1:2659334-2661601 GCF_000622305.1 Nannospalax galili | reverse complement strand
TTCTGACTTTAATTCTTGAGCAACTTCTATCTGATTTAGAAAATCCTTTCCTACACCTATATCCTGTAAGTTTGTAAGTTACTTCAACATTTTCTTCTATTAGTTTCAGGTTTTTCAGTTTCACTTTGAAGTCTTTGATCCACTTGGAGTTGACTGTTGTGCAAGGCAAAAGATAAGGATCTAGTTTCATTCTTCAGGTGGAGATCCAGTTTTGCCAGCACCATTTGCTGAACATGCTGTCTTTCCTCCAATGAATATTCTTGGCCCCTTTGTCAAATATCAGGTGGCTGAAATTGCATGTACTCATAACTGGGTCTTCAGTTTTGTTCCATTGGTCTATGGGTCTATTTTTATGCCAGTACCATGTTGTTTTTATGACTATAGTGCTGTAATACAGCTTAGAATCTGGTATAGTAATCCCCCCAGCATTGCTCTTAGTGCTCAAGGTTTCTTTGGCTATCCAAATCTTTTTTGCTTCCATATGAATCTTAGGATGGTATTTTCAAATTCTGTGAAAAATGTCATGGGGATTTTGATTGGCATTGCATTGAATCTATAAATGGCTTTTGGTAGAATGTTCATTTTCACAATATTAATTCTTCCAATCCACGAGCAAGGGAGGCCCTTCCTGACGTCTTCTGATATCTTCCTCGGTCTCTTTCTTTAAAGATTTAAAATATTTATTTTAGAGGTCTTTAATGTCATTATCTGGTTTATTCTGAGAAATTTTATTTCTTTTGCAGCTATTGTGAAGGGAAGTGTTTCCATGTGCTCTTTCTCTGATTGCTTATTATTGATATATAGAAAGGCTACAGACTTTCAAAGGTTAATTTTGTAACCTGCCACTTTACTGAACGTGTTCATAATTTCTAGGAGTTTTCTGGTGGAAGTTTTAGTGTCTCTTAGGCATAATATCATATCATCTGCCAAAAGGGATAATTTGATCTCTTCTTTTCTGATTTTTACTCCTTTAATTTCCTGCTCTTGTCTTATTGCTCTTGCAAGAGTTTCAAGCACTATGTTAAAGAGGAGTGGAGATAGTAGACAGCCTTGTCTGGCTCCTGATTTCAGTGGGAATGTTTCTAGTTTATCTCCATTTAGAATGACATTGTCTGTGGGGTTGTTGTATATGGCTTTAACTATGTTAAGGTATGTTCCCTCCAGTCCAATTTCCTCTAGGACTTTGAACATAAATGCATGTTGAATTTTGTCAAAGGCCTTCTCTGCATCTACTGAAATGAATATGTGGTTCTTTTCTTTGATCCCATGTATATGATTTATGACTTTTATTAACTTACATATATTGAACCATCCCTGAAAGCGAACTTGATCATGGTGGATTATCTTTTTGATGTGTGTCTGTATGCAATTTGCTAATATCTAGTTGAGAATTTTTGCACCTATGTTCATTAAGGATATGGGTCTATAGTTTTCTTTTTTGGTTGTATCTTTACCTGGCTTTGGTATAGAGTGATGCAGGCTTCATAGAAGGAATTTGGATGTTCTACCTCCATTTTTATCTTTTTGAATAAGTTAAGTAGTATTGGGTATAGAACTTCTTTAAATGTCAGATAGAATTCTGCTGTAAACCCTGGGCTTTTTTTAGTCAGGACGTTTTGTAATAGTGTTTCAATTTCTTTTTGTGTTAGGGGTCTCTGTATGCTGTTAATCTCTTCTTGGTTTAGTTTTGGTTGTTCCCATGCCTTTAGCTATCAGTCCATTTCTTTTAGGTTTTCAAATTTAGTAGCATATAGGTTTTTTAGTATTCCTTTATAATGTTCTGTATCTTTCTGGTGTCTGTTGTGATGTTTCCCCTTTCATCTCTGATTTTGTTGATTTGGAGGTGCTCTTTCTTTCTTTTGGTTAACTGGTCTAGAAGTCTGTCAATGTTTATCTTTTCAATGAACCAGCTCTTGGATTCTTTGATTCTTTGTATTGTTTTCTTTGTTTTGATTTCATTAATTTCTACCCTGATTTTTATTTCATATTCTCTGCTGGGTTTGGGTTTCATTTGTTGTTGCTTTTCAAGTGTCTGGAGTTGCAATGTTAAATCCTTTATTTGTGTTCTTTCTGTTTTTTTTTTTTTAAGGTAGGCATTTAGAGCTATAAACTTCCCTCTAAGGACTGCTATCAATATGTCCCAGAGGTTTTGTTGTGTTGTATTGTCCTCTTCATTTAGTTCCAGGAATACTTTTACTTCTTTCTTTTCTCTTTTGACCCATTCATCATTCAGGAGGGTGTTGTTTAATCTCCATGTGTTTGTGTGG
>NW_008343387.1:2657719-2659298 GCF_000622305.1 Nannospalax galili | reverse complement strand
TTCTTGCATTGTGGTCTGATAGAATGCATGGAATTATTTCAATCTTTTGTACTTGTTGAGGTTTGTTTTGTACCCCAGTATATGGTCCATTTTGAGAAGGTTCCATGGGGTGCTGAATAGAAAGTATGTCCTTTGGTGCTTGGGTGGAATACTCGGTAGATGTCTGTTAAGTCCATTTGGTGTATGGTGTTGTTTAATTCAGATGTCTCTCTATTAACTCTCTGCCCTTTGGACCTATCTAATGGAGACAGTGAGGTATTAAGGTGCCCTACTACTGTTGAGTTGGGATTAATCTGGGTCTTCAAGTCCTGTAGTATTGTTTTTATGAAGTTGGGTGCACCAGAGTTTGGTGAATATATGTTCATGATTGTAACATCTTCTTGATTTATTTTTCCTTTGATCAGAATGAAGTGGCCCTCTTTATCTCTTCTGATTAGTTTTAGTTTAAAGTCTATTTTGTCAGATATTACAATTGCTACACCTGCTTTTTTTTAGAACCACTTGCTTGGTATATTTTTTTCATCCTTTCACTTTGAGATAGTGTCTGTCCTTGAAAGTGAGATGAGTTTCTTGCAGACAACAAAAAGATGGGTTTTGTTTCTTAATCCATTCACCTAGTCTGTGTCTTTTGACTGGGGAGTTCAGTCCATTAATATTTAAAGTTATTAATGAAAGACAGGTATTGAATCCTGTCATTTTTATTTCTGTTTACATTCTTGACACAGCTGTACTTTTCCTCAGTTATACCTTCACTGAATTTCTCTCTGCAATCCCTTGGGTATAGTCATTCCATTCTTCAGCTCTTTGTATTTCTTCCAGAACTCTCTGAAGGGCTGGTTTTGTGGACATGAATTCCATCAGCCTATTTATGTCATGGAAGATTTTTCTTTCCCCTTCAACTATAATAGATATTTCTGTTGGGTATAATAATCTGGGTTGCAGGAATGCTTTGGTCCAGGCTCTTCCGGCTTTCATAGTTTGCACTAAAAAGTCAGCTGTAATCCTGATGGGTTTTCCTTTATATGTGTCTCTTTTTTTTTTTTCAGCTTTCAGTATTCTTTCCTTTAGTGTTTTTACTATGATATGCATATCTTTTCTTGTCCTGTCTCTTTGGTGATCTATAGGCTTCTTTTATTTGTATGGGCATGTCTTTCTTTAATATGGTGAAATTTTCTTCCATGATTCTGTTGAGGATCTGGTCCATGCCATTATCTGGGGATTCTTCCCCTGCCTGAATGCCTCTGATTCGTAAGTTTGGTATTTTATGGTGTCACACAATTCATGCATATTCCATTCTCATGCTTCTTAAATTTTTCATAATCTTTGCTTGAGTGGTCTAGTTCATCCACTTTATCTTCTGGTCTTGATATTCTGTTTTCCATTTCATTCATCCTCTTCATGAGGCTTTCCCCTGTCCTTTCTAATTGGCTTACTGAGTGTTTCACTTCCTTCTTCATTTCAGCCTGAGTATTCTTCAATATTTCTCTTTTCTGAATTCATTCATAAGTTTATCCCTATCTTCCTTCAGTTCTTTGATTTCTTTTTTTGTGTGTTCTTTAAATTCATTGAATTATCATAT
>NW_008343387.1:2656459-2657570 GCF_000622305.1 Nannospalax galili | reverse complement strand
ATTCTTGTGTGAGACTCAAGCCTTCAAGTTTAGGTCTGCTTCTTTTTGTAAATTTTATGTGCCTTTGTGGTTTACTTTTGGGCATGAAAACTTGTTCATCTAATCTTGCGATTCTCTCTTTTGATTTTTATACTGGAGTGGCCAGATTGCTTTTGTCTTCAGGATTTCCCACAGGGGCCCAATTCAGATGAGGACCAGATGCTCTCAGGCTTTCTCCTAAGGTCTTGATCCCTCCAAGAAAGATGTTGTCCTCAGGAATTTAGGGGTTGGACTGCCCTTGGAGCAGGGTCCAGGAAAGATGCTGGTCTTAGGCAGCTGGTGGCCATTCCACCCAGAGATGCAAAAGGTGATGGAGGTAGGAAGCAGCCCCAAGGACTCCTGGGGACCGCACTTAGGATCCCTCTAGGTTGGTCTGGATGCTAAGAATGAGGAAGCAGAGAGGTCAGCCCAGGTGTCCAGGAAAGAGGCTGATGCTAGTTGTTCAGCCCAGGGAAGCAGAGATAGGTGATGGTGGGACCAGGACCAGAGGGCTCCTGGGGACCACAAGAAGGAACTGGGTTGGTCCGGATGCAAAGGATCAGGAAGTAGTGCTGGTTCCCAGGTGTCTGGGGTGCCAAGATAAGGAATGGGACTGGGCCCGGGTTAGGAGGAGAGAGGACAGGTGGGGGAGATGGGAGGGTGAATGAGGCTGGGGGAGTCAAGGCATGGAGGGTGCAAGGGACTTACCCCTGAGAGGCCTGCAGGTTGTGCCCACAATGTATTTTTACATAAGAATGACAACACAGGCTGGGCGTGGTGGTGCAATCCTTTAATCCCAGCACTTGGGAGGCAGAGGCAGGCAGATTTCTGTGGCCTGGTCTACACAGTGAGTTCCAAGCCAGCTGGTGCTGAAAGGAGACCCTGTCTAAAAAAGATGACAATACATAACAGAAAAATAACTACAAAAACAACAATTTTCAAAATTTTAAAAGAGGGGAGAAAAGAAGTAAATCTCAGAGACATAATACCCAAAATAAATCCTTAAGCAGACTGGAAACAAATCAAAGGAATTAAGAGAAATATATGATTGGCATCTACTTAGAACTCAATTTTTAAGTATTTAAGGGGAAAA
>NW_008343387.1:2637712-2656307 GCF_000622305.1 Nannospalax galili | reverse complement strand
AGCCAGGGGCTCCTCCCAAGCCCACGGGACCCCTGAGGAACAGATCCTCTAATGACCTCAAGAGTAAAAACAAATCAGTTTATCTGGTCCAATGGTATGTCCTTAAACACCCAAAAGGAAAGTATAACCAAAGATTAAAGTGGCCAATGTATTTTTTTAAGATTCCATATGTATAGCTAAAGGCTACATTAACAAGCAACAATGCCAGATAGGAGACACCTTCTTTTGAGTTGTTGGCCAGGGTGGCCCAAGGGATTCCCAGATAGTAACCCAGCATAGAACTTGGAAAATGAACAGCAGACCCTAATCTTATCTAAAGGAATATTTACAACTGATTACTCCTAGATGAGGAACAGCTGACCCTCCTAACACAACGACCTCTAGATAGGCTGACTAGACTCACCAGAAGGGCAAGTAGTGGGGAATGGCTGTGGGTGCTGACAACACGGAACACAGTACCAGGGATAACAGAGTATAAAGGCTCTAGTGGGGGGAGGGAGGCTATGGGAGGGTGCCATCTGGAAGTGGGTGTATAGTTGAATAAGATGGTTTGGGATGTTCTGTGTGATATACACACAAAAAAATAATGAATTCTTTAAATGTATTATATTTGAGGAGGAAGCATAAAAATTAAGTCATGTTAATTAGTAGAGGTAATAAACATTACCACTGAAATATACCCAATGACTTTATAGACATACACACGTGCCAAGGATCCGAGTGCAACACATTATGACTAGTAATAATCAGATACATATAGACTAGAGATGCATGTGCCAACGTCTGTGTTAGTAACAAAAACAATTATTGATTCTGTAAGAAACAGTTCATTTTAAATGAAATGGAAATCTTTTTTAAAAGTTAAAAACTCATTCAATTTTATGTCTTACAGGGCTTATTCAAAGAGTTTATAATGAGAAAAAGATTGTATAAGCGTAATAATTCATCTGTAAACCTAGAAATGTAGAGCCAATTTTTTTTAAAAAATGTAAAAAAAAGCGTATATTAAAATGAAACGGAGATCTTCTTTAAAAGGTAAAAACTCATTCAATTTTATGTGTTACAGGTTTTATACTGAATTAAAAAATGTACAAGTGTATTAATTCAACTGTGAACCTAAAAATTTACAGTCACTATTGAAAGAGATGTATCCTTGCTCTGGAGTGTGTTACTGAATATGTTAAAGCTGTAATGAAATGATTCTTCTAATCATGTGGTTATTATATTTTTTAAAATTTAAAACATAATAATTCTTCAGAGCATAAAAATTTTCTCCTTAATAATTAGTAGATGTGAAAAACTTTACCATTGAAATCTACCTGATGACTCTATATCCATGCTCAGATGCCAAGGAGTTCAGAAAGAAACCGACTGTGTCTAGTAATAATCAGATATATAAAGATTAGAAATGCATGTACAAACATCTTAGTGCTAATTGCATTAAAAATGAACTTTTATAGGTGGGCATGGTGGCACACACCTTTAATCCCAGCACTTGGGAGGCAGAGGCAGGCGTATATCTGTGAGTTCAAGGCCAGCCAGGTCTACATAGTGAGTTCCAGGCAACTTGGGCTACAGGAAGATCCTGTCTCAAAAAGACCAAAAAACAAAACAAAAAAAAGTGAACTTTTCTGTATGAAACTGTGTATTTTAATAATGAAATAGAGATAGTTTTTAAAGGTTAAAACATCATTTAATTTTATATCTTATAGGGTTTATACTGAGTACGATATTGTATAACTGTATTAATTCAACTGTAAACCTAAAAATTTACAGCCAATTTTGAAAGAGATGCAACTTAGCTCTGGAAATTGTTATTTAATATGTTAATGCTGTTATAATGAAATCCTTCTTCTATTTAAGTGGTTATTAAATAAATAATTTTTAAAAAGTATTTTTAAAAAGAAACCAAAAAAGTATTAATGTGTATAAAACAGCATTATTGATAACTTTATATAAAGTAATACAAACTAGCTGTCGTATAATAGGGTAAAAGCCAACTAATAGAAAATACAGAAAATTGACTATTAAGCATTACAGGCCTGGAGACATGGCTCAGGGCAGGGCACTCGCTGCTCTTACAGAGGACCTGAGTTCAGTTCTCGGCACCTACATGGCAACTAACAACTAACTGTCCATCACTCAGTTTCAGAATCTGATTCACTCTTCTGGCCTCTTGGACATTACACACACAAGGTGCACTTGTAGATATGCATACAAAATACTCATACACATAAAATGAAAATAAATAAATAAATATATAAAATTTTAAAGAAGTATTACAAGTCTGACTTCCTAATAACATGGGGAAATTCTTTTAACATAGTAGAAAATCATGAAGTCACAACATGAAAATATCCAATATGAGCTTAAATTAGTGAAAAGAGAACAGAACAAAGGACTATTCAAAATCTTATTGGACCATTGGCTGCTTTAGGAAATTGACATAATTAACAAAATATATTATTCTCATTATCAATTCTTTTCCTGTCATGTTTTCATGGATTAATGTATCTTACTTAATAATTAGGGGAAGAAATAGATAAGAAGAAATGTGCCAAAATGTTGATTTTTTTCAGTCGTTAGCAATAAGATTGGTTTTTTAGCTCCTTATCATAAATTTCTATAAGTTTCTATAAGGTTAAGACCTCATGGCATTGCATGACACAGGTGTACTCACATACATGCAAGCAATACACTCATACACAAAATAAAAATAATAAATAAAATATTTAAAATTTTTTTAAAGTTACCTTTATAATAAGTCTAAAAATAAGCATTATTATAAAAATAAGATAGACGTATTATATTATAACTAAGAAATTAACAAGTAGACAACAGTGAGTTTTTAGGGCAGTAGAAATATTATTATGATACTGTAATGCTAGACGAATCCTTCCACATTTTTAACTTCCTAGAATGGACAGCACTAGCAGTGAAACTTAATGGTGCCTGGGTAACATTTATGTGCTCAACTGTCCATTATATTTGGAATCATACAGGAGACACATCTGTGGCCATGTCTTTGAGGGTGTTTCCAGAGAGGACTAAATGAGGAATAAAGACCTACCCTGAATGTCAATGGCACCATCCTTGAAGTTTCACATTGAATAAAAATGGAAAAGAAGAAAGCCAGAAGAACATGGTGTTCCCCTTTCCCTGCCTCTCAGTCAGCACCATGGGCCCAGTTACTCTTGCTGCATAGCTGCCCTGGCATGGTGGAGAGCATTCAGTTCAACCCTGAACCAACTATACTCTTTCCACTTAAGTTGCTTTCTGTTGGGTAATTGGCCATAGCAATGAGAAAAGTAATGTAAGTGTCAATGTTGGTTGATCGAGTATAGCAAGTGTACAGCCCATAGGTGCTGATACTGAGGAAGGATTTACATATGAGAAGATAAGGACATCAGAGATACATCTACACCTTTCATTTTTGCTGTATGTTAAAACTGCTTTAACTAAGTTACAGGGGACTATGAGCATCTCTGAAAATGTCCTGTAACTGTGGTGAGTCACCTGTCCTCTTGATCAAGGAGGCCATGGAGACCCCACCAGATGGCCCTGAATCAGTGTCCAGTCTACAAAGAGGTGGGTCAACACAGAGGAAATAGTTCCCCCATGCTTCCAAGCGAAGCCAGCCATGGTCAAGCAGGACCTTTGACTTATCTTCACATCGGTAGAACTGGTAAAAGAAAGGAGCCAGAGGCTCCTCCCAAGCCCATGTTACCCCTAAGGAACATATCCTCAAACAACCTTAAAAGTAAAAATAGATTGTTTTATCTGGGCCAACTGTAGGGTCTTAAACACCCAAAAGGAAAGGATAACCAATGGGTCAATATAATGTTTTAAGAGTCCATATGTATAGCTAAAGGCTACATAACAAGAAACAATGCCAGACAGGAGATACCTTCCTTTGAGTTATTGGCCAGGGTGGCCCAAAAGACTCCCAGACAGTAATCCTGCATAAAACTGGGAAAATGAACAGCAGACCCCAATCTTATCTAAAGGAATATTGACAACTGATTGCTGCTAGATGAGGACCAGCTGATCTTCCTAAAACAAGGATCTCTAGATAGGCGGACTAGATTCAGCGAATGGACAAGCACTGGGGAATGGCTGGGGACACCAATAACACAGCATTACCATTGAAATCTACCTGATGACTTTATATCCATATTCAGGTGCTAAGGATCCGAGTGTAACCGACTGTGACCAGGAATAATCAGATACATAGAGATTAAAAAAAACATGTCAAAGATTTAAGTGTTAGTAGCATTAAAAATGTAGGAAACAGCATGTTTTAAAATGAAATGGAGATCTTTAAAGGGTAAAAACAACTCACTCAATATTATGTGAATACAATATTGTATAGCTGTATTAATTTAACTGTGAACCTAAAAATTTACAGCCACTTTTGAAAGAGATATATCTTTGTTCTGGAAATTGTTACTGAATATGTTAAAGCTGCAATGAAATGCTTCTTCTAATCATGTGGTTATTTTAAAAAATACATAAAAAAATGCAGTCTTTTAAAAAACCCTGTCCTGAAAACATAAAATAGTCAAAATAGTCTTCAATGTAGCATTAATAATTTGGAGAAAACCCTAAATATTCTATAATAGAAAATTTAATATATAGGCACATGTCCCACAGAGCACTCCAGCAGTTATGGAGCACCCAGGGAACAAGAAGTCCTGACCTGGAGTAAGGCCTATTGGTGCCTAGAGACTGCCGCATCTTACATTGGCTTCAGAGGATGCTGCAGACTCAGGGTACGTAACGAATTTGACACCCACAGGTGTCCAAGAAGTTCCACGTATCCCAGCAGCTCCAACAATAGCTAAGGAACCAGGGTGGGGCCCATCTGTGATTCCAGATAAAGTACATACGTCTGTGGAGAGTTCCACAGCCCACAGGGAAAAATGCAGACCAGTTAGGAGGCCCTGGCTGAAAGAATAGTACCTTACCTTGATGTTCTCACAAATGTTTACTGTTTCTGAAATTCAGAATTCAGTTGATATTTAGTTGATTAATAGGAAATCAAATACCTAGAATGCTCCATATTTTATCAAATCCCACTTGAATGTATCTGTTACATTGCTAAACAGTCTTGCTTAAAAGACCCAAATATTAAACCAATCAATTTGAAGTGTTAGACAAAGAGAGTCGAGTAACTTACTGCCTCTCATTTTCTATTATGTTATAAGGAAACTCTCGGATTGATACATGTTACTTTTCACCTTAATTTTAAATAAAAATAAGATTTTTAAGTCACCATAAACGCTTTCTGAAGAGAACAAGGGTCTGCATTTGGAAAGCTGAAAGAAATATGACAGAGCACCTAAAAGTTACACTACTGAGTTTTAAACTGTGATCTTAAAGTCTTCAGGAAGCTCCTTCAGGAGCCACTCTGAAGACCAAGGAGATGGATCTTGACTCTGAAACTCTGGTTATAACTAGGGTGTATTCAAAGCAGCTGATCATATTTTATTTGTTTATTTTTATTTTATGTGCATGAGTTTTTGTGGAAGCTATAGCCAACAGAATACATTCTGGAGAAGTTAATGATAAGGATGATGACATACAAACATACATAAGATTTTAATCAACCTAAAATTTCCAAGAAACTGTAGGCCATTTACAAAAGAGAACTTCTTTTCCAAGAATTCTATCCCACTAGCCTTCCCATCGAGTGAGGAGGGGTGGGGCAACCAAGATCAAAGTATGTCCTGCTAACTGTGCCTCTTAAAAGAAGTAGATCTCTTCCAAAATGTTTGTATGTGGTGGATCCTGCTAAATATTAGACTGTTTGGCATATTCCATGAATATGTTCCCTTAGCATGTGCTCAGCTGCATCATCAGGTTTTGAAGAAGCCACTATGACCTTTTTGTGGCCCTTGTAATGCCATCACTTACTTTCCTTTATACTGTCGTCTATAACTAAATACTCTTTCTAGTCTCTAAGAAATTGTCACCTGTCAGATTTCTAACTTCTAAAAACACTTTGTCATCCTCAGAGTTTCTAGAATTATTTAATTACTGTGAAGATAGCAGAAACAAAGAGAACTGCTCATTTCCTTTTGTACCTTAGGCAGCAAGTACATGAGATTGCTGCAAGTATCTAAATATCTGTGTACCTACAGCTTTACAAAGAAGACTTCTTTAATTAGCTAAGCTTCTAAGCTTCACCTCTCACTACCTGTGTTCTCCAGAACCATTTATTCGTTTCACTCTTGGTGCTCATTCAAATGTATCATTTCATCAACCTCCTTTATGCCAGCAATTTAATTAGAAGGAATGCGTAACGTTGGGAAGTCAGAATTAACGTAGCAATTTCTTTTTATCCCATCTCGCATACAGAGTTCTGTTTCCATTGATTTAAAGGGATCATTTGACTCAGATAAGTTCTGTGGGATACAGAGCAAGAGAGGAGATGAGAGGCTCATTAAAATTGTGAAGCTATTTCTTTTATAAAATGTCTTCAGCAAATCCCTCTTAAGTGCTCTTTTCAAATGAAGCCAAACTTCCTGCTGTCTAATTGTATCTGCTTCTGTTAGGAGACTATCACACCCTCCACACTCTCTTCCTCCCAAAATGCCACTAGTCCAGTAATTCTTAAACTCAGTATCACTGAATTATTCAGCTGAGTAAGGTTAGATAAGTCTTAGCTGTGAGAGATCTCTTACATGTTCAGTGTTTAGTAACACATTTGTCCTCTTCCCATGAGATGCCAGTAGTGCCTCCCTGTTCTGACAACCAGAAGTGGTCACAGACATTGACAACTATCTCCTAGAGAATAAACATATGTAATTGAGAACCACTGGATTAAATTAATGGTCTCAAAGTGTGGTCTTTGAATCAGCAGTAGTACCTTGAAACTTGCTAGACATGCAGGATCCAGACTTACTGAACCAGACTAGATATGCAAGGTCCATACTTACTGAACCAGAAATTTGAGAAATCAGGCTTGGTGATGCTTGTTTTATGCAAGGAGGTCTTCAAAGGATCCTGTTGCACGCTCAAGTTTAAGAACCTTGACACTAAGCCAATCTAGGATTGAAGGGCCCACTATGTCAGTACAATCTGACACTGTTCAAAAGCACATTCTAAGAAGACACTTTTTGTGTGTATGAGGGTTTTGCCTGTATGTATGTAAGTGGATCCATGCAAACAATGTTCTCAGAGGCCAGAAGAGGGTATCAGATCCCCCGGAACTGGAGTTGGCCATCATGTGGGTACTAAAAATTGAACCCAGGTCCTCTGAAAGTTTAATACATTAAAACTTTAAATCCTAGTCTCTAAGGACATGAATTGGCAGGGTCGTGTGTGTGTGTGTGTGTGTGTGTGTGTGTGTGTGCGTGTGTGTGTACACTAGTGCATGTGTCCAGTCTGCAAGCTGGTCTTCACAGTGACAAAGGCTATTCCACTTGCCCACTCTGGCTTTCCTCAAGCTTTCAGCATAGCTTCTGTAGTGACTCCACTACATTGCTAACCTTAACTGTGAGCTGACCATTTAGCCCTTTTATATTTGCCATCTTTAGGAGATCAATCTTTCAGTCTTCCTAGATTATAAGCCCCAACCACAAAGGCCTTTCTTTATAAAAGCCATGTAAAAAGGGGGTAGTTAAAGGGGATGTGGAGAAGGAGCGCTGTACAAAGAACTACTGGAATAAAGAGGAAAAAATTCTCCAGATACACAGTTGAAAAAAAAAAGCCTTAAGCACAGAAGGAACCCTATGGAGATGGAAGAAAGCCCTTCCAGAAGCAATATGGTTGTTAAATGAAAAGCCCAGTGCCAGTGCCAGAGGTGGGTTGCCCCCCATGAGCTATTGGCCTGAGAGGTCCTAGAGGTCCCCAAAGCAACAAAGGCCATTTCCAATAATGTTGGTTGTACAGTGGAAGTGGATGGAAAAAAAACCCTATTGCTGAAGACACTGCACGATGTGAGCATGAGAGAGGGAGAAATCAAGCTTGGACTAAGCTGGAAACTCCCTGCCACTGGAGGAGTGGCTTTCATGGTACCAGAGGCAATAGGCAGATGGCTGCTCAATGATAGACCACAAGTGTCGCACTATCAACATGCCAAACAAGATGTTCCTACTGGTGCAATAGTGGTGTGTCTAGTGTATGCACAACCAGCAAATTTTCGATAGGATGTATTGCCTGCTCCTAGGAGTGGAACATACATCTGGTACTGTAAATCAGGCCAACCTCCTGCCTAAGAATATAGGCCCCAGTGGGAAGCCATTGCAATTGTTTTGTCAGATGGATGTGATGCACCTGCTAAAGTACCATCCAAGCATTTGTGTTTGTACCTATAGGTTAAGTTTTTATAGCAGCCACTGTTTAGATGTTCTTGCTTCTTGCTGTTTATGTTTTTATAGTAGATGGAATTCCCGTGAAATGGGCCAAAAGCCTATGGAAAACAGATGATGCAGAGATTCAAAAGTTCAGTGCCTTGCCACAATGGGAGGAAGATCATCCCACACCTACCACCCCCTCCAAGACTCAGGGACTTTTGCGGAAGAGGTTGGTGGAAAAAATGTAACAGCCAGAGGAAGGGGTGGAATGTTAACTGGAAATGTCCTCTGACCACTATGCCAGCAAACTATAGTCACACCTTCTTCCCATGCTCATCAAGGAGTTGAGGGGGGAGTCAGTTACCCCTTCCACCCAATCAGTCAACTTTAGCTGCATGTGGGGGAGGGGCTAAGGATGTATAAACTGAGAATGCCAGGAGGAGCATCTCTTGCCATTTTGTACAGCTGTTGGGAAGTCACAGGATCTATATCTGTGTGGACTTTCCAGCACAGGCATAAATTGGGGAGGGGCACTTTTCTGTAAATAAACCCCCACCCTATGTTCTGTTAGCACACCCAATAAACTAGATAGAATTAAAAAATAAAAAAAAAGAACAGAGCTATTGGAAACCTTCATTATTCCACAAAATTTGACCCCATGCTAGAAAATCCTTTGGTCTTTGATTGGTTGGGTGTTTTTTTCTATTCTTTTTGAGACAGGATCTCCCTGTGGCCCCAGCTGGCCTGGAGCTCATTATGTGGACCAGGCTCGCCTTGAGCTCACAAAGATGTGCGTGGCTCTGCCCTGCAAGTGCAGGGACTGAAGACGTGTGCCACCACACCTGGCTTTGGTCTTTGATTGCTTATCCCTGCTTTTGTACCTTTAAACTTCATTGGATATATATTTTTATGTAACCTGCTTCAAATTATTTCTGGAAAAAGTGTGTTAAGAACTGCATCTCTTTGAAATAATAAAAATATTCTATAAAACAAAACAAAACAAAAAAAACCTTGTCTCTCTCCTTGCTGCAGCCAGAAAACCAATTTCCACATTAATATAGATATATCCTGTAGATATCACTGAAAATTTCAAAACAACATATATATTCCATCTTGCTGAATTCCTCCTACTTTGCAAATACTATAAACAGAGCAGTTTAAGTTTTGATAGGCACTAGGCACTGATATAACTAGTTGTTTCACCCTTACTGAAAAAGGATTGTTGCAAGCAATAGCACATACCTACTTCCTGTCTTTTTGTTCAGTTCACCAAATTCTTGTCCATTTTTTTAGAGTTGAGGACCAAACCCAGGACCTTGTGTTTACTAGGCAAACACTCTTCCACTGAGCTAAATCCCCAACTTCCACGTAATTCTTCTCTTCTCTCACTTGGACGGCCTCACATACAAGCTAACCAAAAAAGGAATGTATTTGTTCATAAAATTTCAGTCAATTGGGCCAATGGCTGAGTATAACAAGCTCTGGTTCTATTTCCTTCCTCTAGCTCACTTCCACAGGCAAAGTAGTCATAGAAGAACCAAATACCACATTCACTACATGTAAAGGAAAAGGTTGAAAATCATTTATTGTTCTTCTAATAACCACTGAAAACATTTCTTTCAGCTGGGTGATTCCAACTGGTTTCTTCCTAAACTAATCAATATGATCAATGCAGTATGCTCTGCTATGTGGCTTAAAGCTAACAGAAAACACTCCTAGATATATGATGGAGTAAATATCAATCTCTTATCTCTAATTTAATGAATCTTTTACGATACAGACAGAACAGAGCAAATAAACCAGTGCTTCTAGATGAGGATCTAGTTGAACTAAAATCATGTCTGCATTATGATGTAACACACAGGTTACCCATGTTCAAATCATCTCAGACACTCATTGAATTTAACACTGATGCTGGGGAAATAGCTCACTCAGAACTCTCACTATGCAAGTGTGAGGATCTCAGTTCAAATCCCCAGCATTCAAATGTCATGCATGGCTATGACATTCTTATGCCCACTGAAGCTTGCGATTTGTATATGCAGCAAGTTACTGTTCATTTTTGAGAACTATAATAAAAGTAATAGAAAAAATAAAACCAATAGTTTGGGCAACATTGTACAATAGAGAAATTATGCCAGTGATTAGCAAAATTCCTCTTTAAGACCAAAATAGTCTTTTGTTTAGCAAAATATCATGTTTGATAATTGGTGACAAAAGATAGAGTATTTTTATTGATTCTTTTAGATTTCCATATGATGCATTTTGATGATATGCAGAACCCTCCCCTACCTCCACTCCCACCTGACTACCCCTATGATATCATGTCCTCTATTATTGCTTTTCTTTTTTTTTCTTTTTTCTTTTATTTTTTTGTCTTTTTGAGACAGGGTCTCCCTGTAGCCCCAGCTGTCCTGGAACTCACTAAGTAGACCAGGCTGGTTTCGAACTCACAAAGATCCGCCTGCCTCTGCCTCCCAAGTGCTGGGATTAAAGTCGTGCGCCACCATGCCTGGCATCACTTTTCTTTTTTAAAGACCTACTGAGTCTAATTTGTGTTCCCTAAATGCTCTCAGGTGTGGGTCCATCACCTGGAACCGATTAAACCTACCTGGCATCACACTCAAAGAAAATTGCCTCTCTCAGCAGCTATCAGCTGCCAATAGTTATTCAGATAAGGCTGGGGTTTCTTGCTCAATTACCCCACACATGCTGGATTTTTGTCTGGTTTGAGCTTGTGCGGGTCTTATGCATACTGTTACAAGCTCTAGGTGCAACTACTCTGTTGTGTCCAGACAATAGTTTCCTTATATTCATCTACCACCTCTAGCTCTTACAATCTTTCTGCCCCCTCTTCCACAATGATACCTGAGTCTTGGAAAGAGAGAGTGTGATATAGATGTCCAGTTTAGAGGCCGAGCACTCCAAAGTCTTATTCTCTGCACATTGATCAGTTATGGGTCTCTGTGTTAATTTCCACATGCTGAAAGAAGCTTCTGTGGTGAGAACTGAGAGATGCCATCTCTGCTCCCATGTTAACCATTATGGACTCTAATACCTCTGGACTCATAAACCAAATAAATTCTTCCTTCTACATGTTACTTTATCACAGCAACAGAAAAATAATACATGATCGTAGCTCACAGGGTTCACATCTAAGTAAGGTTAATAACCATTTTTCTTCCTGGTAGCATGTGCAGTGCCTTCTAACACTATGAAAGCTAAGTAGCAGAGATGTTTTGAGGTCAGCACCAGCTTAATTTCATCTTTTTTGTTCTACAACTCACGTATGAAGTGTCTTCAGCAATTAGGGTCCTGACATCAAGTTCTAGAGGGTAACCCAAAGAAACAGCAATAGCTGGTATTAATCATGGCATAGCCTATACATGAACCAAGTATAGATTTAAGAAATAAATAGCTATTTGGAGATATAGAATCTAGGAAAACATATGATGGAGTTAAGGAGAATCAAAGGAGCCATACAGCAACATGGAAAGTCAGAGCCGGTAGAAGCGACAACTAATAAACCTTCCTCAGAGCCAGAAAGTGTCAAGAAAATGTTAAGAACAGAACTAGCTGATATAAATTTTATGCTGTTTGCTTAATCAGAAACCTTCACTCAAACCAGCTACAGTTGGTGGTACTTTTATAAGCAAAGAGACACTAATCCAATGGTACATTACAAATTAGAAAGGTATCAGAAACAAGACACAACATGAGAGGGCAGGCACTGAGAATTTAAGAAGCAAGCTTATAAAAGCGAAAAATAACTGTGTTCATTAGCTCATCTCCAAGGAATTCTTAAAAATGCTAAAAAATTCACTAAATGATCCATGGAAAGTGGAGACACCAATGTTACCTGATAGAAGGTGAGTTGACCTTATACCTGGGTTTTTGAAAATTTGAAAAGGCACTCCACATAAAAAGAACAAGTATGTCTGAGTCATAATAAAAGCTTGTATGACTATTTATTACCACATATATTCTCATATTATCCTACAGGTTTAGATTTCCCCACAACACTGAGGGAAAGCATCTGAGGACACCTTGGTCAATCCACCCTAAAGCAAGCTTTCTTTGCACCTATAAGGCAAAACAGTAGCAATCAACCAGTTGTCCACACTAGAATCACCTAGAGAATGTAAAGCAGTTACTGTTTCCCGAGCTACATTTCACACAAGTTAAGTCAGAATCTGCAGCTCAATGGTATAGCACTTGTGTAGCATGTGAGGCATCCTGGGTTCTATCCTCAGAGCCTTAGAAAGAAATTTGAGCCTGTAGATAAATCAAGACTTTACTTTTGAGAACTTAGGGTAGAAAAATGTTTTAATTTTTGTGACTTCTGTATTTTAGAGAGAAATTGCATCAAAATATATCAAATCTTTTCTCTTTGGTATGAATTTTTTGCCAGGTGGCATCCATTTACAATTCGAATTGGCTTTTGGAGGATGTTTGTGCTTGTATGCTTATGTTTGTTGTACTAATGTAATTCCCAGGAAATATTTCATAGCCAACAAATCGAGTAGAAATTCTCCCTTGTTTCCCTTCTCCCACAAAAAAGTTTGAGAATCATTCTAAGTGAAGGCCATCTCAAAAAGCAGTTATCATCAGGGTGGATTTAAGACACTCAGGACAATCTTTTCCATTTTTATTCTTTCTCATATCACGCTGCCTACTGAGATTATGATATATTTGCCAGATTCTACACTGCTTGAGAATTAGACAGCAATGGACAGCAAAAGTTAATCAACCTTTACCAGCATTTTTGCCATTTACATTCACCTGCACAACTTTGTGTTGCTAATTGGCCATGACTTTGCTAAAATTATTATACAATGCACCAAAAACTAAAGGTTGAAAATTATTAATCTTCCATCTCATCTCACCTAAGTCAGGTGTACCTATCTTGACTTTTTCTATAAAGCATTAAATGTAGCTCACAAAACTACTGCACAGAAATTTGAATTTCTTAAAATGATGTAATAAAGATGTAAAAATTACCCTAATAATTCAAAAGTGTTCCAATTTTAAAAATCTTCTATTTGTATTTCACAGTAAGTAGTCTTCACAAACAATCGTGTTCCCTTCAAAATGAGCAGTAACAGGGAAGTACAGAAAGTTCTCTTGATATCAGACCTCAGAACTTGTTTAGGTAAACAAAGGACAAACAGGAATGCTGCTTGAGAGCACGAAAGCCATTCTGTAATTTTGAGGCAAATAAGCTCACATTTATTTTAAGTGCCCTGATTGTCTGATTTGCCTTGATATAGCCCTTAGCGAGAAAGAGGTTTGTTATGAAATCACTGAATGTACTGAGGCCTCAGGATCATTAACCTTGCTTGCATATGAGGCTTTGGATTTTAATTAATTGATACTAATTCCTGATAATCTTAGAGGGAAGACCAGATTTATTATTGTTTTAAATGTCAGGTGTGTGCTTACACCCATGACTATTCTGTTCTGTTGCTATTCTGTACTCTTGACCCCTCTCATGTCCTACGTACCATCGGTGACAACATTAATAGTAGTGAGATGTCTCAGAAAAATATATCAGGCAAACTTCAAGGTTTATTAATATTTTTCTTCCTCAGGATTCCTTTTTTAATTAGCATGCAAAAAGAATAAGTTCTGTTATATTATCTTCATATACACATGAAGAAATTATATATGTGTGTACATGTACCATTGCAATTTGCTCATATTCACCCTCATTATCCTGCCTTGCCCCCTCCTTCTCCAAAGTGGTGATCCTTCTGTTTTCATGTCATGCATATGTGCGCACAAATACATGTACAAATCAAGATTCTGCATAGGAGAGAAAACATGCAGTATGGCTTTCCTTTCCCCATTACCCTCTCTTCTCTCCCCGCCCATCCTTATCCCTTTAAAATATCTTCTACCCTCATCAGATTCTCCTCTTCTTCTAAGTCCTATGTAGGCACATTTATTCTAGATACATGTATAAGAAAAAATATTCAATAATTGTCTTTCTAAATCTGGCTCTTTTTTGCAAAACATAATGATCTCCAGTCCCATTCATTTTCTTGAAAGTGACATAAATAAAACTCTATTAGGTATTTGTACCAAATTGTCTTTATCTATTTATCTGCTAATGAATGTCTAAACTGGTTCCATATCAAAAATTTTTCTTTAAAATAATTAACATCTAAAATTCAATGCAGCTCAAACATAAATTTTAATCAGAATCTATTACCTGTATATGTGTGCACGCTATGACATACATATTACCCTAAATTCTCCACAGCGCATGGATATTATCACTGTGATTGTACCTGACTTGTGACCCATGTATTCTTTCTGAAGTGAAGCTCATCCTACTACTTTTCAGAGCAGAGAATGACTCAGACCATTATGTACCAATGTTTCCTAAGTATACATCTTACTGCTTATGGAATTCTCTCTGTTCTGGAGCTTATAGCCCTAGCTGAAGGAAGTTATAAAGGGAAAAATCAATCCCTTTTGTTTTCTTTTATATACAAATATCTCCAAGCACATTTTTCACATTAAATTAAGATATATATAAATCAAATTACATTTGTAATTTAAATATGCTTCATATTTTTCAAAGAATGCATGATTTGTTTTAGATATTCATATGCTGGTCACATACACTATTGAAAATTTCATGATGATATAATTCAAGAAGATAAAATGGTAAAATGAATTCATTTTAAAATTCTGGTACACAGCACAGTTAGCTAACAATCTTAAGCCTCTCCATAACTGGTTCGTCTTGGAAAACGTATAGTACTATTATATAAATCGCAGCATTCTTTTGTCTTTCCATTAGAGTCCTCTTTCTTAGAGAGAAAGGTATACAAATTATATAAGAATATACTTTGAGAGACACTGAAAATGTTGAAAGACATAAAATGCCTAGGTGCATGAAAAGGCTTAAGAAAAACTAAAGACTGTTGTTTGATGAACCTGCTCTCATTATATGGATGAAACTCAAACTTGCACCTCTGGCCTCCAAGAAGTGTCTCAGATAGCTTTCTGCTATCTCAATTGTGTGAAAGTCTTGTCAATAGCAATCATTAAGCATCACTGAGTGCTCAATAAATATTGCTAAGCATTATTAGTAATATCCTAGTGAAATCCCAAATAGAAACTATGGTCCCTTTCATTAATGAATTTTCAATAGTACTGATGATCCATGCTACAGAAATGAGTAAAGTTGGGCTTCAAAAGAAACATACAAATGAGTGCAAATTACAACAATGCTCAGAATGTCTGTGTGCTGAGGTGAACCTGAATGGGGGAGACTATTAGAATGCTTTAAGTCATATACTATATTAAAGGATCAAAAAGGCATAAATTAGAGGCTGCAGAGGTGGCACAGTCAGTAGAGTTCTCGTAATGCAACCAGAAGAACCAGAGTTTGATCATCAGCTTTCACATAAAAGTGGCAAACACTGCCAGACAGGAGATACCTTCCTTTGAGTTGTTGGCCAGGGTGGCCCAAGAGACTCCCAGACAATATCCCAGCATAGAACTGGGAAAATGAACAGCAGACCCCAATCTTATCTAAAGGAATATTGACAACTGATTGCTGCTAGATGAGGAAGAGCTGATCATCCTAAAACAAGGAACTCTAGATAGGCTGACTAGACTCAGTGGATGGACAAGCACTGGGGAATGGCTGGGGGTGCCGGCAACACATTGGACAGTAACAGGGATGACAGAGTATATGGGCTCTGGTATATGGGAGATCATATACTCTAAAAACTGCATACAGTTCTCCTATAACTTACCTATTTTTCTTAATTAGAACTTTCCCAATATTATTAAAGGTCTTTTAAAAAGGAGGAAGCATAAAAATTTACTTCATGTTAATTAGTAGAGGTGGTAAACATTACCATTGAAAAATCTACCTGATGGTTATATCCATGCTCAGGTGCCAAGGATCTGAGTGTAACCAACTATGACTAGTAATAATCAGATACATAGAGATTAGAGGTGCATGTGCAAACATCTAAGTGTTAGAAGCATTAAAAACTAGTCTTTCTATCAGAAACAGTATATTGTTATTAAATAAATCATTTAAAAAAATAAGCTCAAAAAAAATGAAGCTCTTTGCATTTTCTCCTCCAGATCAGTGTGGGTGGTGGTTAGCACGTACTCTCCAATCAGAGCTTTTCAGTTCCAATATCTGCCCTCACACTGGCAGCATAACTCGAGGTGGGGATCAAACCCAAAGCCTTCTGCATGTTACACAAGTGCTCTACCTCTGAGCCACATCCCAAGCCCAAGGTCAAATTTTTAGCCTAGTTCCTCTATCTGAAAAATGGGGACAACAGTGTATGGACCGTCATGGAGTGCTGCCAGGGTTAAAGCACTAAACAGAAAAAGCTTCACCTGTTCTTGTGCACAGTGAGTGCTGCCCAGGGCCTGCTTTCTGTGCTGCTTGGTACTCTAATTTTTTTTAAGTTGTTTGATTGAATTTTTATGTATTTCATACAGAAGATCTCAATCAATCTTAATTGTCTTCATGCCCCCTTTCCCACTGGGTCCCTCCCATAGCCCCCACACTGGAATTCATACATTCTGTGTTAAGGCCTATTGTGTCAAATTATTGTCCCCAGACACAGTGCAAGTTCATCTACTGAGGTCTAGTCAGTCTATCTAGAGTCCCTCACTTTAGGAAGATCAGCTTTTCTTCACTCAGCAGTAATTGGCTGTCAGTATTTCTTCAGCTAAGACTGGGGTCTGCTGTCCATTCCCCAGTTCTGTACTAATTTCTGAAACAATGCTCAGTGCACTCATTGCTGGACTTATAATCAAAGACATACATTTTCCATGGAAGCACAATTTTGGCGCAATTCCTTAAGAATGCCCATTAATTTTATCATTTTTATTTTACCTTGTAAATTCTACCTTTGATTCTTCTTTTTCAATAAAGACAAAATATTTTTTAAAACAGCAGCATTCAATGGCATACGTCAATAATCCCAACCTTGGAGAGGCAGAGAAGTGGATCCCTAGAGTTGGCTGACTAGTCAGTCTAACTGAATTAGTGAGGTCTAGGTTCAGGGAGAAACTGCCTCAAAAAGTAAGGTGGAAAGTAATTAAAGAAGACACGGGACATTCACTTCTGGCCTCTACACACGTGCGCTGGCATAAACACATGCACAAACCACTTTTTTAAAAATTATTTATTTAATAACCATATAATTAGAAGAAGCATTTCATTACAACATTTACATATTCAATTACAATTTCCAGAGCTAAGATGCATCTCTTTCAAAATGCTGTAAATTGAGCTAAGATGTATCTCTTTCCAAATTGGCTGTGAATTTTTAGGTTTACAGTTGAATTAATACAGTTATACAGTATTGTACTCAGTATAAGCCCTATAAGACATAAAATTAAATAAAGTTTCAAACTTTAAAAACAATCTCTATTTCATTATTAAAATACACAGTCTCATACAGAAAAGCTCATATTTAACACAATTGACACTAAGATGCACATGTGATTCTAATCTCCATATGTCTGATTATTACTAATCACAGTTGGTTATTTTCTGAGCTCCTTGGCATCTAAGCATGGATATAAAGTCAACAGGTAGATTTCAGTGGTAATGTTTTTCACATCTACTAATTATTAAGGAGCAAATTTTTATGCTTTCAAGAATTATTTTATTTTCTTTTTTTTATTTATTTATACACCCACTTACAAGGTAGCACCCTCCCATACCCTCCCTCCCCCCATGAGAGCCCTTATACTCTGATATCCCTGCTACTGTCTGCTGTGTTTTCAGCACCCCCAGCCATTCCCCACTGCTTGCCCTTCTGGTGAATCTAGTCAGCCTACCTAGAGATCTTTGTTTTAGGAGGGTCAGCTGTTCCTCATCTAGCTGTAAACAGTATAGACAACTTATTCCTTTGTATAAGATTGGGGTCTGCTGTTCATTTTCCAAGTTCTATGCTAGGTTACTATCTGGGAATCCCTTTGGCCACCTTGGCCAACAACTCAAAAGAAGGTATCTCCTATCTGGCATTGTAACTTGTTATGTAGCCCTTAGCTATATATATATATGGACTCTTATGAAGTTAGGTTGGCCCATTTAATCTTTGTTTATACTTTCCTTTTGGGTATTTAAGGCCATACAGTTGGTCCAGATAAACCAATTTATTTTTATTCTTAAGGTCGTTTGAGGATCTATTCCTCAGGGGTCACATGGGCTTGGGAGGAGCCCCTGGCTCCTTTCTTTTACCAGTTCTGCCTATGAGAAGATAAGTCAAAGGTCCTGCTCGACCATGGTTGGCTTC
>NW_008343387.1:2636848-2637375 GCF_000622305.1 Nannospalax galili | reverse complement strand
ATATATTTCTTGATCTGCTATGTATAATTTGTCAGTAAGTTGTAGGAGTAATACGGTTTTCTCTGGTTTTCAAAACTAGCTAGGCATTGTTTATCTCTCACATGGTTTCACCCCTCCATCATGGTTTTCCCACTTAAGGTACCCCCATTTCCCCCCTTTCTCCCTTAATAATACTCTTCTCCTATGGCCCTACATCTCTTGAGCTCCTGATTTCCCTTTATCCCCTAGGTTCCTTGTACACACTTCCTTCCCCCACCCTTAAACTAACCCAATTTTTATCCATATCTCCCTTATTAAGGCCTGTTTCCTACTGTTCTTCTGTTTCAGGTTATTTCTTTTCCTTTACCTCCCTGTTTCCTTTCCATTATCCTTGTAGTTATGTCTGGTTGCATACTTATTTATCAGAGTCTGGTTCTAGGATGTACATACGAGAGAGAACGTATGTCAATTTTTTTTCTGAGTCTGTGTTACTTCATTTAGTATAACAGTTTCTAGTTCCATCCATTTAGCTGCAAATTTCATGATTT
>NW_008343387.1:2635703-2636714 GCF_000622305.1 Nannospalax galili | reverse complement strand
CAACAAACATGGATGTACAAGTGTCTCTGCAATAGGATGATTTCTTTGGGTAATATGCTAAGGAGTGGTATAACTGGGTCAAAGGGTAGGTTCATTTGTAGTTTTTTAAGAGTTCTCCACACTGCTTTCCATAGGGGTTGAACGAGTTTGCAGCCCCACCAGCAGTGAATGGTTCCCCACATCCTCTCCAACACTTGGTATCATTTGTTTTCTTGATCTTAGCCAGTCTGACTAGAGTGAGGTGAAATCTCAATGTGGTTTTAATTTGCATTTCCCTAATAGCTAATGACATTTATCATTTTCTTTTGTATTTTTGATGAAATTTTGCAATTTTCATACAATATATTTTAATGGCATTCAGAGACACTCCCCTCTCCATACCTTACCCAACTGTAATAGTTTCAGAGTTTCAGGCTTTACATTGAGGTCTTTGAGCCATTTGGACTTGACTTTTGTGCAGGGAGAAAGATAGGTCTTTAGTTTCATTCTTCTACAAGTGGAGATCCAGTTTTGCCAGCACCATTTGCTGAACATACTGTCTTTCCTCGAGTTAATGATCTTGGCCCCTTTGGCAAATATCAGGTGGCTGAAATTGCATTTGCTCATACTTGAGGCTTTACATTGAGGTCTTTGAGCCATTTGGACTTGACTTTTGTGCAGGGAGAAAGATAGGTCTTTAGTTTCATTCTTCTACAAGTGGAGATCCAGTTTTGCCAGCACCATTTGCTGAACATACTGTCTTTCCTCGAGTTAATGATCTTGGCCCCTTTGGCAAATATCAGGTGGCTGAAATTGCATTTGCTCATACTTGGATCTTCAATTTTCTTCCATTGGTCTATGGGTCAATTTTTGTGCCAGTACGATGTTGTTTTTATGATTATAGCTCTGTAATACAACTTGAAATCTGGTATAGTAATCTCCCGGCATTGCTCTTAGTTCTCAGGGTTGTTTTGGCTATCCGGGGTCTCTTGTGCTTCCATATGAATCTTAGAATAGCTTTTTCCAGTTCTA
>NW_008343387.1:2634793-2635237 GCF_000622305.1 Nannospalax galili | reverse complement strand
TTGCTCTTGCAAGAGTATCAAGCACTATGTTAAAGAGAAGTGGGGATAGTGGACAGCCTCGACTGGTTCCTGATTTCGATGGGAATGCTTCCAGTTTTTCTGGAATGATGATGTTGGCTGTGGGTTTGTTATATATGGCTTTAATTATGTTGAGGTATGTTCCCTCCAGTCCAATTCCCTCTAGGACTTTGAACATAAATGCATGTTGAATTTTGTCTAAGCCCGTCTCTGCATCTATTGAGATGACCATGTGGTTCTTGTCATTGAGTCCATTTATATGATTTATGACATTTGTTAACTTTCGTATATTGAACCATCCTTGCATCTCTGGGATAAAGTCAACTTGATCGTGGTATATGATCTTTTTGATGTGTGTCTGTATGTGGTTTGCAAGTATCTTGTTGAGAATTTTTGCATCTATGTTCATTAAGGATATGGGTCTAT
>NW_008343387.1:2633536-2634278 GCF_000622305.1 Nannospalax galili | reverse complement strand
CTTTATTTCAATTTCATTAATTTCTGCCCTGATTTTTGTTATTTCTTCTTGCTGCTGGGTTTGGGTTTCTTTTGCTGTTGGTTTTCAAGTGTGTTGAGTTTCAATGTTAAGTCATTTATTTGTGTTCTTTCCAGTTTTTTGATGTAGGCACTTAGAGCTATAAACTTCCCTCTAAGGACCGCTTTCAGTGTGTCCCAGAGGTTTGGTCATGCTGTATTGTCCTTTTCATTTAATTCCAGGAATACTTTTATTTCTTTCTTAATTTCTCTTTTGACCCATTCATCATTCAGGAGTGTGTTGTTTAATCTCCATATGTTCATGTTGTGAATAGGGCTTCTTTGGCTGTAGATTGTAAGCTTTATTGCATTGTGGTCTAATAGAATACATGGAATTATTTCAAACTTTCTGTATATGTTGAGGTTTGTTTTTTGCCCCAGTATATGGTCGATTTTGGAGACGGTTCCATGGGGTGCTGAGGAGAATGTCCTTTGGTGGTTGGGTGGAATACTTGGTAGATGTCTGTTAAGTCCATTTTATATATGGTATTGTTTAATTCAGATGTCTCTCTGTTAACTCTCTACCCTGTTGATCTATCTAATGGAGACAGTGGGGTATTGAAGTCCCCTACTATTAATGAGTTGGAGTTAATCTGCATCTTAAAATCCTGTAGTATTCTTTTTATGAAGTTGAGTGCACCAGAGTTTGGTGAATATATGTTCATGATTATAGTATCTTCTTAATA
>NW_008343387.1:2632431-2632947 GCF_000622305.1 Nannospalax galili | reverse complement strand
ATATGTGACATGTTGTTTCTCTTTTACATCTTTCAGTGTTTTCTCTTTGTTCTGTATGTTTAGTGTTTTTACTATGATGTGCCATAGAGAGTTTCTTTTCTGGTCCTGTCTGTTCTTGTATTTGTATGGGCACGTCTTTTTTTAATTTTGCAAAATTTTCTTCCATGATTCTGTTGAAGATTTGGTCCATGCCATTATCTTTGGATTCTTCTTCTTCCTGTATGCCTATGATTCAGAAGTTTGGTCTTTTTATAGTATCACTCAATTCCTGCATATTCCATCCTTGTGCTTCTTAAATTTTTCATAATCTTTGCTTGAGTGGTCTAGTTCATCCACCTTATCTTCCAGTCTTGATACTCTGTTTTCCATTTCACTCATACTATTGGTGAGGCTTTCTCCTGTCATTTCTAATGGGCTTACTGAGTGTTTCACTTCCTTCTTCATTTCAGCCTGAGTAGTCTTCAATATTTCTAGCTCTTTTCTGAATTCATTCAGAAGTTTATCCCTATCTCCTTT
>NW_008343387.1:2593084-2632338 GCF_000622305.1 Nannospalax galili | reverse complement strand
TTATCTCTAGGGGTTTCTCACTGTACTCCTCTAGAGGACTATTGGTATTTGGTGGTGATTTGTTATTTTGGCTTTTCATCTTATTTTTTTTTTTCTCTGTAGTTTGGACATGTAAATTTCTTTTGTAGTTTCTGATTCTTGTGTGAGACTCAGGCCTTCAAGTTTAGGTCTGCTTCTTTTTGTGAACTTTATGTGTCTTGGCGGTTTACTTTTTGGGCATGAAATGCTGGTTCCTCTAAGCTTCCAGTTCTCTCTTTTGATTTTATATTGGAGTGGCTGGATTGCTTTTGTCTTCAGGAGTTCCCACAGAGGCCCAATTCAGGTGAGGGTGAGTTGTTTTCAGGCTTTATCCTATGTTGGTCTGGATGAAAAAGATCAGGAAGCAGTGTTGGTTACCCAGGTGTCTGGGGTCCCATGACAAGGAATGGGGCAGGGCCCAAACTCGGAGGAGAGAACCGCTATGGAGATGGGAGGGTGAATGAGGGTGGGGGAGTCAAGGCACAGAGGGCACGATGGACTTACCCTGGAGAGCAGCCTGCTTGTAGGAGTGACAAACCACTTTTTAATAACTCAGGAAAAAGAAAATTTTGGAGTCTAGAAGTCTTATTTAAAAAGCTAAGTAGGGGGGCTGGAGATATGGCTTAGGAGTTAAGAGCACCCTGGTTCATCACAGCACCCACATGATGGCTAACACCTGACTGTAACTCCAGTTCCAGGGGATCTGACACCCTCTTCTGAACTCCATGAGCACTGCAGGACACAGGTGCACTTACATAAAGACAGATGTAATACTCATACACATAAAATAAACAGTTTTTTAAAGGCTGAGTAGGGGACTGGAAAGATGGCAGAAAAGAGCACTTGCTCTTTCAAAGGACCAGGATTGTGTTCCAAGAACCCACACGATAGCTAGCAACTGTTCATAACTCCACTTCCAGATGATATGATGTACTCTTCTGTCCTCTGCAGGCACTGCACACATGGGTGCACTTACATACATGCAGGCAAAACACTCATAGGCATAAAATAAAAATAAGCAGATAATTTTTAAGTCTGAGTAAGATGGGGATGTATTTCTGTGGTAGAACAAATGCCTGGTATGAACCAGGCCCTGAATTTGATCCCAGCAATGAATGAAAGAAAAAGCAAAAGGATCAGTAAGAAAAAAAAATGAAGTAGTTAGGTGTGATAGACATACAGCAGGCTGACATTTTAAATATCACCAATTTTATGTCTTATACAAAATCTCCACACGTTTTGTTCCTCATTGATCTCTTTCATGCAGAGAAATACCCTATAGACAAACTGCCTCTCTACACCAATTCCTGCTGCCATTTGCCACTAAAATCACACATTAATAAGAAAAGAAAAAGATGTGATTCATTATTTATTATAACTTCCATCTCTCTACAATGAAATGTCAGAAACAAGTTTGTACTCAAACAGCCAAAGGCGACGATACATGGAGCAGAGGAGTCAACATTATGAGCAGGATCATATAATATGAGCAGAGAGACAGACTGGAAGTGGACTAGCTCAAAGCCCACTCCCACTGATATGCTTCCACCAGCAAAGCCACACCTCCTAAATGTTCCATGACCCTCCCCAAACAGTGCCACAACCTGGGGCGAGTCTCCAAATACTTAGAGCTTATGGAAGACATTCTCATTCAAATCACTGCAGTAGGCAAGAACACTGAAGCCCAACTGAAAAACTGGACTGAGAGACATGAACAATGGTGGCGTTTTGGAGTGGTTTAATAGTGATGCTTGACTGCCTTTAAACATGTCATGTGCCTACCCCATAAACAGTACCTATCCAATTTTAACTGAAAATAATGTCTTTCCTCTTAGCTGCCTCTTAAAAAAGATTAATTTGCTGCCTGTAAAGTGTTTTGACTCCCCTCATAAAGACACCCATATGATTAGAACTCATTAATTTCCACTTGCTCTTCTGCCATGTTCCCAATTATAGCATATCACAGATATGCAGTCTTGGAACCAATTGACTTTGATTCTCTCATGTCACATTCAGGTTGTAATCAGTTGCTATTTTATTATAGAAATAGCATCCCTAAAATTCACTTATTTTACACTAATTTTTGATGCTTAAACCATCATTAGTCGCAGTTATTGTAATCTCTTTAGAGTACTGCATTTTACCTTGTGAAGAGGGAAATTTTAATGGAAATTGGACCCTAATACCCATCAGGTGGGAACGAAAAAAGTTCACGTGTTAATCAAGAAACAAACAATCTCATTCAAATATGCACATTCTTAAATTGCTCTCAGCTTTGAAAACTGCTTCAAGTCTCAATTCCACTGGGTACTTACATGTTATCTGTATTTTACCTCTGCATTTATACCTTTAACAATTTCTTAAGACAGAATTTGAACCTGCAAAGAAACTTAAAGCTACACTATAACAAACCCCATTTAAAAGATCAGAAAACTGAAGATTAATCACAGACATTATTGCTCATTTATACATGATGTTCCAGGTAAATGTGATAGAGCTAGATTTAAACCTAGAAGTGCTGTCCCAATTGTTTACCACACAGTTATCCACATACTATGATGGGACTAAATATGTCATTATGGATGACATCTAAAACTTCTCCTAGTCCTTCTGTGCTTCTCTCCAGGTTCCAGTCCTGCAATCCAAACTACTTACTGAAATTTTAGAATAAGTTATTAATATTGACCACTAATTTTATTATTTCCCCACTAAAACCCATTTGTCTCCATTTCCTGACTGCTTTTGCCTCTCTCAATTCCATGAAAGATACAGAGTATAATGGATTTGGATGCTCTCCAGATAAAAGATGTGGAAAGAAGGGTCAGGTCACCCTGGTTCCATTTTCCTTCATTTTGCCAAATTGATGATAAGGTTCAAGGAATCAGATCAGTGAGTAGATCTAGAAGAATGGAGTCACTTGACTTGTTCCAACTCAGCTAGTAAAAATATGTGAAGAATATATGACTAAAAACATTCTCCTATGCTTTAAGCATTTGACAATATAAAACAGAAGGTTGGAATGTGGCAGGAGAAGAGGGTGAGAACAAGATATTAAGATTAGCATATGAGGGGACTGAAGAGATGGCTCAGCAATTCAGAGCCCAGATTGCTCTTGCAAAGGACCCAGGTTCGCTTCCCAGCATCCATATGGTGGCTAACAACCATGTCCAACTTCAGTTCCAGGGGATCTGACACCCTCTTTTGACTTCTCAGGGCATTACACAACATGGGCCATTTACATACATTCAGGTAATAAACTCATACACATAAAATAAAAATAATATATATATTTTTTAAAAGATTATCATATCAGGGTTGGAGAGATGACTTAGTAAAAGTTCCTGCTAGTATAAACACAAGGATCTGAGTTCAGATCTCCAGCACCCACATAATAACTGGGAATAATGGTGTATGCCTGTAACCCTTTGGGAGGAGGGGGGAGGGTATGTGGAGACAAGTGGATCCCTAGAGCTCCTGGATACCAGTGTGGTCAATGGGTCAGGTCTGTCTGACTGTCTGTTTCTTGAAAGACTCTGTCTTAAAGAAACAAGAGAGAGAGAGTGATGAAAGCAGACAGCCAACTTTAATCTCTGGCCTCTCCAAGCATTCACACACATGTGCATGTGAACTTATATGCACACGTACACAAAACACACACAGACACCACACACCTATATATACACAATTTTTTAAGATTAGCATAAAAAAAGAAGCCAGATGGAAGAAAGAGACTGGAAATCCCTCTGCTATAACAGGGTGGACCTATAACAGATGGAACACAAGCAGAAAAATCCTGCAGTATGCAAATGCAAAAGAAGACTCACATTTTGTAAATGATCTATAAAGAATCACAGCCCTTGTGGCCCAGGGCCATAGACTGGTGACCTTTTTCCCACCTCTGGCTTACTCCTTCTTTGGAAATTCTCCCTTTAATAGTCACATGTGTTTCTACCATTATCCATGTATTCTTGGTCCAGTTCCTTGTTCTGCAGCACAAGAATCTGGAAATCACAGTAGGCACCCTCAGCACACTGATATCCACCTGTAACATTAGGAATCTGTGTATGAAAGTCCAAAACTAATTTCTCACTACTGAAAATACTCTAGTATGATAATTCAATAATAAATAGACTGTTAGAAAAAAAGATTACTCAAAATCATCAGACTATTGGAGAAATGTGTCTCTTAATTTCTAAATCCATGGTAGATATAAGGTTTGTACAGCAAATAATATACAGGGAGACCCTGAAATGAAATGTATAAAGATTCAGTCTAGGCTTACTGAATATTTAATGAACAGTATGTACATATATATATATATGTGTGTGTGTGTGTGTGTGTGTGTCCCTATATTGTGTGTATAATATATATATATATCCCTATAGCATGTGAATTTTGTAGAAATATAGTCCTAGGGGAAGCAGGAACTCTTCTAGGAGCATGGCAAAAAATTTTCAAATAGTTTAAACCCAGAGGTGAAGTTTAGCCTTTTGGTTAAATAGGTGGTTTGAATTTCGTTATTCTAGATCACCCTTCCTTCCTAATCTTGTTTCTTAAGAGAAAGGGCAGTGCCGTCTTTCTGGGATACTATTATTCTTACTAATTTTGAGTATACTGAGCCTTATTTAAATTAAAATTCACTAAGAAATATAGGACAAGAATGGATTTTGCAAACGCACATAATGGCATCCCGTCTTTGTGGAATAAAGAGAAAAGATAATGCACTATTTCCAAGCTAAATGAGAGTCTGAGTTTTGTGTCTGGAAAATTGAAACATTGGAACCTGGTTTGTGACACAGGAGTAGAAAATCTAGTAAGCAAACCTGTGACACACGCATATCATGTTTTATTATGTAAACAGAAACAATTTCTAGAGCTTTAGAAGGAAGCAGAAACTTCCACTGAAACTTTCGGAAGGTTGGTTTTTGGTGGTGGTGGTTGTGGTGGTGGTGCTGTTGTTTTCTTTCACTTGATGTCAAGGTAAGAATTTTGAGAAAGAGGAAGAAAGGAAGGGAGCTCAGATCCAGGAAAGTCTCAGGTCTGATAGGTTAGAGAAAAGGTGGTCTCGGTGGTTTGCCTTGTAATTCAGAAGAAAGGAGATAGAAGTATCAAGTGAAGGTAACAGCAGTGCCTTGCTTCAGAAGGGAAAGAAGTTGCAGAGCAAAGCCTCAGAAAGAAGGGAAAAATTCCAAGGCCCAGGGAGTTCAAAACAGTAGAACTTAGGAGGAATGCCAGGAAAGGACCTCTGGTACTCTGCATCCCTGGACAAGCTTGAGAGCACTGAGTGGCAGCTCCCATTCTGAAGCCTTTGTATGGAATTGCTAGCAACAGGATGAAGCTGTTGGCTTCAGAGGTAGTAAAATGTTCTGATGGGGAACAGGAATCATTACAAGATGAAGAGATTTCTGGACCCTGCACAGATATAACATCAAATATCACTCAGCAATGGGAAGGCAGTTTTAGAATGTTGAGTGTCTGTTTTGAACAGGAATCTGAGAAATCAAGAGACAAAAGGAATATTAGAAATATAAGACATGCAAACACAAAACAAATAAAAGCTAAAATCTGTAGAGTTTTTGGTTAAAGCACATTTAAATCTTTTTTCTCTATTTACCATGAAATATGTATAGAAAGATTCAATAAATCCTAAATAATAATAATCTAAGAATGACTAGGCAAGTTATTTTTCAAGCTATAGAGAGTCAAATGGATTTCTGAGAGTAAATTTCCATATCTGTCTGCCCCGGGTCTACATAAACACATGTGGCAAGTAGTAGGGGAATTACAGCACAAAATGATAGCAATAAGACACCACTACACATTTTTGATGTTTTATTTCCCCCTGTATACATAACTATATTCCCATTTGCTTGACTCTATGACTGAGGCCAAAAGCAGTGATAAATATAATAATTGATGGTTATAACAGTGTAAATGAGAATAAGTTTCCACAGAAATCTCTAGGCAGGTGTGGAAAAGCATGCAAAAGAAAAATTAAAAATTACCTCTCTACATCCCTAAACAGCACTTTATACACCCACTTCAAGATCCACGAACATCTCAGAAAACGGAATATGAACACTGTACGAGCTGGAAGGTGGGAGGAGCCCTATGAAACGTTGTCTTCTGCATATGACATGGCTGGTGTAATCATGTACACACAGCAGCTATGACTACCTGTACAAGACCTGAGCAGAAAAACAAGATGTGAAAGGAGGAGAACTTGTAGGGAAAACAAGGGGCTGTAGGAGAGGGGATAAAAGGGAAGGAGTAGCAGGATGCATGGGGATTGGCTGGCTCACTGGGCTCTTTTCTTTCTTTCTTTTTTTTTTTTTTTTTTTTTTTTTTTTTTTTTTTTTTTTTTTTTGGTCTATTTGAAACAGAGTCTCCCTGGAGCACACTATGTAGACCAGGCTGGCCTTAAGATCCACATGCCTCTGCCTTCCAAGTACTGGAATTAAAGGCATGTGCCACCATGTCCAGCCCACTGTGTATTTTTCACATATATCAAAAATGAAATTAAGGGCCTAGAGAGATGGTTCAGCAGTTAAGATCACTCTGACTGCTCTTGCAGAGGACCTGGGTTGAATTCCAGTATCTACATGGTAGCTAACAACTGTCTGTAACTCCAGTTCCAGGGGATCCAATGCCCTCTTCTGGCCTTCATGACCATTGCATAACAGGGGTACACTTACATACATGCAGACAACACACTCATACACATAAACATAATGAAGAAAATATTTTTTTAGAACTAAATTAAAAGAAAGTCATCATCATCCTTGGCTACATAGGGAGTTCAAGGCCATTCAGGTGTACATGGGATCCTGTATAAATAAATAAATAATAAATATAAATATAAATAAAAACTTCATGAGAGAAATGGTAAACAGAAATGAAACGATTTTTATGTTACAAGGAATCTAAAAGAAGAGATTGCAATAGAT
The DNA here is from genome assembly GCF_000622305.1 of Nannospalax galili. Classification (NCBI taxonomy): domain Eukaryota; kingdom Metazoa; phylum Chordata; class Mammalia; order Rodentia; family Spalacidae; genus Nannospalax; species Nannospalax galili. The sequence goes on along the minus strand of NW_008343387.1, from coordinate 2,625,373 downwards.
GTTTAATAGGATGAAAAAAACTGAAATGCATGAAGCAAATGGAAAACTTTCTTAATCAAACTTGATTTGGAACTCTATCCATGACAATTAGAAATCACAACCTCTTTATGTTCTGAAGCATCTCGATTCTTTTATTTTGTATTTATCACTGTAGTATTTGGTAAATACACCAATAAATATATCTTGAGTTCATATAGGTCTCACAAATATAAATTCCCAGAAATCTATGTTTCCAAATTCACAATCAGGATATATGACTTGAAAAAATATCTTGTTTTTTTTTCACTCAGAAAAAAATGGCTTGTTCCAAACACAATAAAAAAAAGAGTTTTAAAGTACTTAATTGAATGTTTTAAGCTTTCTAGAACTGGGTCAATTTCAGCTAAGTAGGTTATTTAGCTGAATACTTAATAATATTGCATTGTGGTGTTAATTTGAATAACCATGATGACGTTGAACATCTCTTCTATGTTCTTTGGTCATTTTTATTCTTTTTGCTCAAGCATTGTTGTAGTTTATTCATTTTTTATTTCATTGTTTGCAACCATTACTGACATTTAAAGTTCTTTTTATATACTGTGGCATATATTATGTGTATATGTTTGTTCTTTGACAAGTTAAATATTTTCTTCTGGTTTTATGTTTTCATTTTTATATTTATCTGGATTAGTTCATATAAATTGTGCAAAATAATGGGTTTCATTGGTACATCTGAGCAATATACTTTGTCTTTACCCCCCTCCCTCGTCCCCTCACTCCTTGGACGCTTTCCTCTTCCAAAACAGCCTCCCTTCTACTTTGATATCTTTTTTAAAATTCTAGATTCCATGTGTGAAACAAAACATGAGATATTTGTTTTTCTAAGCCTGGGTATTTTGTTTCACATGATGACTTCCAGTTTCTTGCAAATGACATGATTTCATTCTATATAGCTGAATAAAGCTCCATAGTGTATATAAACCATATTTTCTTTATCCATTAATCTGTTGATGGGCATCTAGTCTGACTTCATGACTTGACACTGTGAATGATTTTACAGTAGAGGTAAATGTGAAAGCTTGTGACTTTGGGACTCAGGAGGTCTCTATGGATCATATAGCAGTTCTGCTTTTACTTTCTTTAGGAAACCCCACATAGATTTCCATAGTAGCTGGGCTAATTTACACACCTATCAACATCATCATCATTTATTAGTTTTAGTTTATTGATGATATCCCTTCTGAATTGAATGATAAGGAATTTCAATGCACTTGTTTGTGGCAGAATTTTTTTGTCTAGGATATTTTTATTCTTTGAAAGCTCCAAACATTTATACAATATATATTGGTCATTTCCATCCACTACTACTTCCCTCTAACCCCCCTAGTTCCCCACCCTTTTTTCTCCCGGCTTCATATCTTTTTATTCATTTTTGTTATTAGTAGCCCAAGTTCAATTGATGCCGCCCATGTGTATATGGGCGTGTGTCCATCCACTGGGTCATGAACAATCTACCAGTGGCCACATCCCCAAAGGAGAATGACTCTTCCTCCCTCTACATCCAACAGCAGCCAATAGCTCATCCTTAGGGGTATTTTTGTCTTATCTCGGTAATCTTCAAGTACTTAAAATCACTTTATTATTTTCTCTTTGTTTCCAGAAGATTTAGGTTTTAACTCTTCAATTTGCGTACATTATACATTTTGATGTTTTCATGGTGTGAGGTATAATCATAGGTTCATTCTCTAGTCATTCTAGAACTAATTGTTAAATTATTAAAATTTCATTTATTTTATTGAACTTTATTTTTTATCAATTTTCATTTATGTAATTGAATTATCGTAGTGCCTTTATCCAAAATTAACCAACCATGCATATTGATCTCTTTGCCTATCCCTATCCCAGTGACACAGCTGTCTTCATTACTATAGCTTTATTTATTTTTTAAAGTTTTTTGGAGTAAAAGACAGGCAGAATTTACTACAGAATGAGCAATTCTCAGAGTGAGGCTGGGCAGTAACCAAAGGAAACATTGCGAAGGAAAACACCCACAGGGTCAGACAATGATCAGATGGACTTATGTAGGCCTACTTACATGTTTAGGCAGTCTTTATAACATTTTCTTTTTTAGTAATATTTTTATTCTCTGAGCATTTCATACAATGTACTTTGATCATATTCAGGCTCTGTTCCCCATATCCTCTCAGATCCATCCTATCTGCCCCCTCAACTTCATATACTCTATTATTTTTAAGGCCTATGGAGTCTAGTTTGTCTTTCCCCAATACTCTTGGGTGCGGGTTCACCCGCTGGAGCAGGGTTAATCTAATCAGCATCACACCCTTAATGAAAACTGACTCTCCCTTTCCCAGCAGCTATCAACTAAAAGTAGTTCCTCAGGGAAGACTGGAGCTTCTTGCCTACCTCCCCAATCCATGCTGGGCTTTTATTAGGCTTGGCCTTTTACAGGTCTTGTGCATGCTGTCACAAGGAGGTATGGGTTCATATGTACAACTGCCCTGTTGTATCCAAAACTCATGGTTTCCTTGTATTTATCTATCACCTCTGGATTTTACAGTCTTTCTGCCCCCTCTTCCACAATGATCTATGAAACTTGAGAGGAGAGGCTGTGATATAGATGTGCCATTTAAGGAGGAACACTCCACAATCCCTTCTTCTCTACACACTGACCAATTATGTTGTGGATCTCTTCATAAATCACCATCTGCTGCAAGAGGAAGCTTCTCTGCTGAGAGTTGAGAGATTCACTAATCTCTATGGACTTTCATTACTATGGCTTTTGAAAACCAGGTGATTCAAGTTCAACAGGACTGTTCTTTTAAAATTGTGTGTGTGTGTGTGTGTGTGTGTGTGTTCCTTTGTATTTTCACTTGAATTTTAGAACCAGTTTACCCATTTCTTAAAAAAATAGTAAGCTTATTAGGAATATGTTTGGGATTTTATGGAATCTACAAAATCAACATCTACCACTATTGAGATTGAGCCTGGGAAGTAGTCTAACTTCATACTTAGCTCTTCATCTGCAGTTAGTTTCTAAGACACATCTCCATAAAGAATGAGCTTTCAAAGGGCCGTAATTTGTTTTACTAACAAGGTAAATTGGTTCTTTAATAGGGCATACTTGCTTTTGATTGATTAATACTTAAAATACTTTGAAAAAAAATTATTAAAATTGTAAAATTGAAGGGGCTCATTCAGTAAAGTGATTGCTACATTCAATCTCCAGCATTCACATAAAAAAAAACAAATACATTGGCACATGTCTATGACCCGAGTGCTGAGGAGGTGGGACAGGAGACCCTGGGCCTAACTGGCTAGTCAGTCTAACTGAATCAGTGAGCTTAAGGATTAGTGGGGAACCCTGTCTCAAAATATAGGGTGGAGAGTGATTGACAGAGAAATCCTATGTTAACCTTTGGCCTCCACACACATGAAATGCTCATACACAATAACATGTAAATACATACACGAAAAGAAATGAAAGCAAAATTGAAAGGAAAGCTTTGGGTCACTTAATTCAATATTTCATTTTTATTGTACTAGAAATATTTGAAGATATAAAATATTTTCATAGCCACATCAGAATTTGTCTCTCAAAATTGGTCCTCAATTGTAAACTGAGAAGGAACTGCTAGAAACTGTTCCTGTGAGATAAAGTGGCTTTGGAGGGTCATATTGTATATCATCATAGTTATGCTAATGTTTGTGTTAGGGCGGCCTTGGATACTTGCAAGCACTAACAGAATTTACAGCATTTCATGACAGAATCTTTGGGTTTTCTATGAATGTGTCATATATCTTTTAATACTTATAAACATAATGCCCAGTGTGGTGGTATATGCCTTTAATCCCAGCTCTCCTGAGGTAGAGGCAGACAGATCTCCATGAAATCAAGGCCACCTGGTCTACATAGCGAGCTCTAGGCCAGCTGTGGCTACATGGAGTGCCTTTCTCAAAAAAATAAAAAAGATTTAGTAAGTTAGGCATTGGGCATGGTGACGCACACTTGTAATTGTAGCATTCAAGAGGTAGAGCCAGGGTACAAAGTGAGACTCTGCCTCAAGTAAAGATTTCTTAAGTCCTGTTAAGTTGATACCTGTAATCATTCCTCACTTCTCATGTATGTTAGAAACAAAACTATATAGAGAAGAAAATACTTAAATCTAAGTAACATACAAATCCTGGGGTGTGAGTGTCCGCTAAATCTATGCAATTACTATCTAGGTCAGGGTGGCAAATTTTCCCTGCAAAGGGCATGGCTTTGGAAGCCAGGCTCAACCGGCCTGTTAAATCATGAAAGCAGCCATAGGTAATATGCAAATGAATGAATATTGCAATGTTCCCATGAACCCTTATTCACAAAAATACACAGTGATCCCGATTCAATTCACAGGTATTGTTTGCAAGCCTTTCATCTAGATTAACTCTCATCCTATAATGACACGGTGTACATCATTCATACATGTTACACAGGTATCACCAACCTACATGAACTCAAACATAAAATAACATGATGAGTATTTTAACATCTCATTCCAAAACTAAGAAAATAATGAAAATTTTTCTCATGCTCTGTTTTCTAGTACATGATTAATGATGAAGTAATTTGAACCATATCAAAGAAATTACATTTAGTCTCTGTAGATATCTTATTATCTTTCAAATAACTAGATAACAGTACCTTATACTCCATGTTTCTATGTTTATAAGTCAGAGAGTTTATAAATATTCATAGATTCAGACTATTCCCTACAGAATTATCTCCAAAACAATAATTATGCAAATTACTGATTGTCCAAAGCACTTAATTTCAAGACAATATGCAATCTGAGCTAGCCTCAAGACAAGTTAATAAACAGCCTTTAAAATAAATGATAGAAGTGTCTTGTATCTATAATCAGTGATAAGTTCAGAAATATAATGAACAGTCTTAGAGGCAATTTTTAATTTGATAACTATATACTAAAACTCGTTCTTAAAATACATTAGATATTATAAACTTTATAAATCAATTCAGTAGGACTGGGGATGCAGCTCAGTAGTACAAGGTTTGCTTCATGTGTGATACCTTAAGCTCAATCTCCATCATTGAAGAATAAATAAGTATACATATGTAAATAAAAATAAATTCAGCACATCACAAATGTTATTTCATCTCACTTCATCTAACCTTAGTTATCTTCTAAAACCCTTACCTCCGAATAGCTTCTTGCCAAAAGTAGGGCCTTGCTATTTAAATTTGCTTGGGGTTAATTCATGCACTTGGAACACAATAAAATATAGCTCTAAAAGTACCTTTCCATATAAAATTTGTTTTCTTTCAAAGGAATTCTGGAAAACTTTGAGTCATATAGGCTAATCATGACAACATGGTAATTTGGAAAAATTTTTAAGGAGCAAATTTTTAAATATCAGTATCTTCCTTCTACTAAGTTCATTATAGAGATATTAGGGTCGTTATTAGCAATCTAGGGGAATCTAGGGGTTTTCCTTTTTTCTCTGTTTATTGACTTCATTTGCAATGAAAACAAGTAAAGTTTATTTTGTTACTGAAGGTTCTGCTCAATGACTCTACAGCATCACAGGTGTCCAAAAGACTAAACATGTCCCTGTTTCCAGTAACTCATGGTCTGGTTGGAAAAACAAAAATTATAATAGGAAATTTAAAAACAATAAAAGTTTCAGGGGGTGGAGAGATGGCTCAATAGTTAAGAGCAATTGCTGCTTTTCCAGAGGACCAACATTCAGGTCCCAGCACCCACATGGTGGCTCACAACCATCTGTAACTCCAGTTCCAGGAGATCCAACACCTTCTTCTGGCCCCTGTAGGCACCAAGGACACACATGATACACTTACATACATGTAGGTATAGCACTCATTGACATAAAATAAAAATAAATAAAATATTGTTAAATAATAAAATAAAAGTTATAAACAAAGGTTCAGAAATATAGAAAACTAGCACAGAATGCAGATGAAGGACATTTTTGGAGATATAATGACAAACTCATCATGTTGGAAATAGGTATGCCCTCCAAAAAGTTTGGATTTACAGTTAATTCTAATTAATGTGAAAAGTCACGTAAAAGTTTTAAGGGAAGGGGAATAGAAATAAACTGTCCTGTGATTTCCTGTGATAATTTTCACAAGGCACACTTAATGAATTTACACTCTAAATGGAGCAAATTCACTAAATGTAAAAACAATATAGTCAACTAAAAAATGAGTATTAAAAGCCAATACAAAGAAGGCATAGCATTTCACCTATTTATTTACTATATTAAATTTCCCATCAAATGCTTTGCTACATGTAGGATCACTAGGACAGAGAGAGAGAGAGAGAGGGACAGAGAGAGACAGAGACAGAGAGACAGAGAGAGAGAGAGACAGAGAGAGAATGAATCCTAACCTTAGCCCTCAAGTTTTAGAGGTTAAAAGGATGTATATGAATAATTGCAATTACAGTATAAGAAGTATTACAACATAAGTGCATACATTACATACATGTATCCGTGCCTCAAGGTAATAGAAACAAGTAGAGTAAATGGTTTATAGACTTAAGTAAGTTAGTCAGAGATGTCCTCAAAGGGGAGCATAGCCTTAGAGGAAGAACAAAGTTGAGAAGAACATTATAGGTGTTAATTATTCCATGAGTTGTTAAACAAAAAAATATATTAAGCACTTATCCTGAACAAGAAGAATCAGCTCAAAATAGAAATAAAGTAGTATGTAACATTTGTGAATTTCAGGACTTGGGGTTGGTGCAGAGGCAGTGTGCATTGTGGAAGATGTAGCCAGATCATGATGAATGCCACACAAAGGGAGGGGCCGCTTATACTAGGGAAAAGGGAAATTTTATCAGGTTTACATTGAGAAAGATGACTTGTACAAAATGCCAAATGCAGCTGCACATTAACTTTTAGGGTAATAAGAGCAATTCAGGTATCTTGAAAAAAATTAAAGCTTAAAAGTTTAATTAGAAGATATCAAAAATGCACTTATATGATTCTCCGCAGTTGTTTCTCAATCCTCAGTTGTTACAGAATTCAAACTAACAAGAATTTATAGAGCTATTTCACACAAAGAGGTTTAATATTCAGATAGTGTAGGAAATATAATGGAAAATAATTCAGATGCACCAAAATAATTCAAAAGTAGCTAACAGCATGCTTTCTTAGACCGTGGCTGTTGAGACTGAAGCCATTCGCTATGAATATCCTTATTCCTGTATTTAAACTGAAAAGGATAAGCTTAAGAAATACCATTTTATAAGAGCAATTTTCCCCTTAGGTTTCTAAGATGTGTTTCCAAAAATAAAAGCCTTTTCAGCATTGCTCTTATAGGAATGGATCCAGGTTAAACATTTGCTAAGCAACATTGACCTTCCCTCTGGCCTCGTCCTGTCAGTTTGGTTAATGAGTGTGAACAGGCATCTTCCATCTCTTTCGTTGCCTGTTTCTCTCTAGTGTTGCTATTCTCTATTTTCATTTGCATGTCAAGAAAGAACTTTCTGTGAAGCTTTTCTTGAAATCAACCCATTATTTCCTTTTGTTTATGAGTGTTACCTTTGATGCCATAACTAGATGGCAGTTTCTGACCATAAGAACTAGAACATTACAATATTAAAATCCCTACAGTACCTAACACAGTCCTTGATTCACAGGGTATGTGCCATAATTGCAAATATGAAAACGGTATCAAAGCAGCATCTCAAATAAGTGAAGAAAAGATGGATTATTCAATAGATGCCATTAGATAGGCATCTAGAAAAGGGAATATTAGAGCTATGACTCATATTCTATAACAGGACAAATTCCCCACAGATGAAAGAGGTAATTGTAAAATGAAAGCGTAAAAGTATTACAAGCAACCAAGAAGAATTATCTTTATAATCTTGATGGAATAGAGGACTGTTTGAATATGGCACAGAAGCTATAAATCAAAAGACTGATAAATTCTACAACACACACACACACAAAACTTTGAAACAATCTTTATAACAAAAGCCACAATAAGCAATGGCAAAATAAAAATGACAAGTTGGAATAAATATTTGCTATGCATATCACAGGCCAATAAATAGAAAAGATTATTTATTATATGATAATAAATGACCCAACAGAAAAATAGGCAAACAATATGTACAGACAGTTGCTGGAAAATAAAACACAAATAACTCTTAAGCACACAAAGAGGAGAAAAAGAGTGATGAAAATTAAAACTACACTAATATTCCATTATTTACCTAGCTGGTGAGCATAAATACAAAAGATTAATAATACTGTTTGGCCAGACAGTGGAGACAGGCATTTCTCATATGTTGCTTCAAAGAATGATCTGACACAATCCCTTTAGATAATAATTTCACAATTTCTATCAAAAATACTCAAACATAGACCTTCAATCCAGGAACTTTACCTCATAGATTAAAAGGTCAATATAAAATGTTATTTACTGCAATATACGTTATAATGGCAAAATTAGAAACCATCCAAATGTCCACAAAAGGTAATTGGTTAAATAAATGCAAACCATCTATAAAAGAAAATCCATTTTCAGCCAACCACAGAAAGATGAGAGGGAAGGAGGGAGGGAAGGAGAGTTAGAGGGAGGGAAGGAGGGTTAGAGGGAGGAGATGGGGGAAGATAGAGGGGTTGGAGAGAAAGACTAAGAGAGAGAGGAGAGAGGAGAGACAGACAGAAACAGAGAGAAGGGGGAGAGAGAGAAACAGAGAGACAAGAGAGAGAGAGAGAGAGAGAGAGAGAGAGAGAAGCTCTTATTAGTAGGCTTTGGCTTTGGAATAATATCCAAGATTTACATATAAACAAGTAAAATTCAAAACTATATATAGGATGTACTACCATGTGTATAAATGTGGGGGGACTTATAAAATATCTGTGTAAGGGCTTCTGGGAACAGGAACAGAACTGAAATGATACTTTTCATGGTATTTTTGCCATATGCTTTTTTGGACTTTTAATGTGTGAATTACTTGATTATTTAAAACAAATATTGAAAAACACATACATCCATAGCATCCCACATTGTTATGAACTTAAAAAGGACTTCTCAATTAAAGAGGAGCAATGTCCAATAATAACATTATCCAGTGTTTGTTTTCCAAGTTATAAAAATCTTTTACATAAATTATCAAATAAAAACATAATAACCCCTGATCATATTTTCATTTACACTGTACTTTTAATTAGCTTACAAGCTGATGGGCTTCCATAAGGCTTATGCATACATGCTTAATTTTGGTTAACCTTCCTGAGTAGATACTACTGCTCCCAGGAGACATGGGTTATTAATGAAAATCTAAGTGTAAGGCACGAGATACTTCTCTATGTACAGGGAGGTACCCAAAACAACACAGACTATTGTCATTGCTCTTGTTTGCCCACCATCGCGAGATGACAAAACCTACGACATTTACGTTTAGCTGTCGTACCATTATGCTGAAGACATTACCCAATTTGGTTGCAGTACATTGAGAAATCAATCTAAACAGGCCAGAAAATCCATTCTCTATTGGCTAGCTGGCATAATGCTTGAAGGCGCTATGCAGCTACTACCAACCTGCCAGGCAAGTTAATTTTACTAGTACAATAGTGGCATGACAATTATGGGGATAAGGAACCAACTTCAATTAAATGTGAGGCCTATTCCACAAGAGGGAATTCATGTCTGGTACTGTAAACCTGAGCAAAAGCCCATGATTGGGGAGATCATAGGCCCTATAGAAGAATCTATTGGTCTTGACAAATGGTCATGTTTTCGATCTATCTTTCTATAATATTTATGATTCTACTCATATATTTGTGCTGTTCTCATTCTTAATCAGAGAAACTTCCTTGTCAAGTGGGTATTGGTTAATACAGAGACTCAGACTCATAATTGGTCTCATAATTCTTAGTTAGGAGATTTACGACTGGTAGTGATCAGCAATAAATGGGTCATCTATACCAATCTCTCCCCACCTAAGTCTCAGGGAGTATTTCAAAAGAGTAGATAGAAAGAACATAAGAGCCAGAGGATGGGGAAGAATGCTCTGAAATGCTGCCTCCCAGGCACAGCTGTTGCACACATCAACTCACAGCAGCTGCGATTGCCTACACAAGATCTGAACACCATCAAGCCAGTCAAAATTCTCATATGAATAGAAAAGGAGCTCTGGAAGCCCCATCCCGAGTTAGAGGCTATTGGCAGTTGATGGCTACAGAGGGAAGGAAAGTTACTTTTCTTTGGGGATATGCCTGCTGGAAGATTGCCCATGCCACAGAGGATGACCCCACAATCATGTATACGTAGTCAGAACTGATTGGACTCAGTGGGCTATTGATGATGATGATGATTTTGATGATGATGACATGAACTCAGGAGAAAGATGGGAGAGTGGGTCCCAGAGGTCGTGGGTGGAGGAGGAGGTGGTAGATAGGATGAAAATGCATCGTATACATGTATAAAACTTTCAAGTAATAAATAAAATATTAAAATAAAGCATAGCTAGGCCTGGTGGCACACACCTTTAATTCCAGCACTTTGGAAGAAGAGGCAGGGTGATTTCTGTGAGATCAAGACCAGTCTATACATAGTGAGTTCCAGGCCAGCTGGGGTACAGGGAGAATCTGTGTAAAAAAAAAAACCCAAAATTTTAAAATTAAGCATGTAAAATATTAAATCAATATAAAAGACTACTGTTTGCTTAAGATCTAGGCATTGTGACTACATGAGGGTATAACTATCTGTACTTCATTTCTGAGGAAAGTGTCCCATAAAAGTATTCTGCCAATCTAGTTCAACTTGGGATAACTTTTTTTTTCGGTCTTTTTGAGACAGGGTCTCCCTGTAGTCCCAGCTGGCCTGGAACTCACTAAGTAGACCAGGCTGGCCCCATCACAGAGATTCACCTGCCTCTGCCTCCTGAATGCTGGCATTAAAGGTATGTGCCACCATGCCCGGCATCTTGGGATAACTTTTAATCTTTTAACTATACATAGATAGAATTGCAAGATTTTATTTCAAGCCTTAATACACCTAAGAAACAATCCTGTAATAAAATTTCTATCAAATATTTTAATTGGTCTATTTTCCTGCTTTTCTTAATTTTAGATCAATTTTATTTATTGCATTTTTTATCTAGAAACACAAGATTTCTAGAGATGTACATCTGAATTTGTTTTCATAAGAGGTATACTCTATTATCCACTAGTCATAAAAACAAAGCCTGGGGACTGGAGAGATGTCTCAGTTAAGAGTGCTTCCTGCTCTTTTAGAGGATCTGAATTTGGTTTCCAGCAACCACATCAGGTTAGCTCCAGATGAGCCAGTGCCTTTCCTGACTTCCAAGTGCACTTGAACACATGTGGCATACACATACACACACACACACACACACACACACACACACAATTTTTTTTATATGCTTGTTCCTAAATAATGACCTAAAAACCTATTGTGAGAGCATACATAACAGAGAGAGACAGAGAGACAGAGAGAGACAGAGACAGAGACAGAGAATATTGCTGCCTTTCTAGCTCATCCAAACCAAAAAACAACAACCAAAATAAAAAATCTTATACAATGTGCTGGCTAGCTTTGGTTATTGTGCTGGATAGCTTTAGTGTCAACTTGACACACCTGGGTTGAGGGAGCCTCAATCGGGAAATTGCCTCTATTGGACTGGCCTGTGGCCATGTCTGAGGGGCATCTTCTTGTTGAGTGATGTGGGAGGGCCCAGCCCACTGTGGGTGGTGCCACTCCTGGGCAGGTGGGCCTGTGCTGCATAAGAAAGCAGGCTGAGCAGGGCCAGGGGAGCAAGCCTGTAAGCAGCATTCCTCCATGGCCTGTGCTCCAGCTCCTGCCTCCAGATTCTTGCCCTGAGTTCCTACCTTGGGCTCCCTGATGAACTGCATGTGACCTGGGAGATGTAAGCCAAATAAACCCTTTCCTCCCCAAGTTGGTACTGGTCAGAGTGTTTTGTCACAGCAATGAAGAACAAACTAAGACAGTAATTGGTACCAGGAGGGGGGTATTGCTGTGACAGACCTGACCTTGGTGTTTTGGGGAGGACTGTGGAAGTGTGTGGAACTTTGGGCTGGAAAAGCCATTGTGTGCTCAGAGTTTGTTGCAGTGGAGCTTGGAACAGTTATGCTGAAAGAGCTGTAGACGATGGAGGCCTGGCTTGTGAAGCTTCAAAGGGAAGCGGAGGCCATCAGGGCTGTTTGCGAGAGATTTTAGATTGAGAATCGTGGGTTCTGGTCGGCTGGGGCTGAAGAATCAGCTGTGATTAAGAAGAGACCAGAACCTGAAGCAAAACCTTTGCTTTACTGGGACAATTGATGCTGGTTAGCTGGGGCTGAAAAATCAGCTGTAAGTAACAAGAGACCAGCATCACTGTGGTGGAATCTTCTGGGAGGTATTTCCTCAGGGTCAGCACACAGAGGGGATCCGCACCTCTATTTCAAGCTAGAAGCAGGACTTGTAAGAGTCTCCTGCATGGTTCTAGTGTTGAAAGCATAAAGGGGTCATAGAGAGCAGCTGAAGCTTGGCACTCTGATAGGCCAGGAAAGGCCGTAGGTGAAAGTGCAGCTTCAATTGCAGTTAAGACTCCAGGATTGAAGGGGTCATGGAGAGAAACTGAGGCTTTGCACCCCAAGAGGCAAGAAGAGGCCATTGGTGAAGGTGTAGCCTCAGTTTCAGTGGCGACCCCAGCTTTATGGAGATGCCGGGACCATGGGACGACCACCAAGGACAGCAGCAGGTGTGGAATGGAGCAGGCCTGGGTCTGCGAGATGAGTTGAGTGTGCTGTGGACTGCAGAGTCAGAGCAGTGGAGCTGCCAGAACCCTTTGGAGCCAGAAGATCGTGAGTGAATCCCAGATGTCCAGCCTTGAGCTACTTTGCTGGACTTTGGTTTTGCTTAGGTGTGCCCGATTCTTCCCTTTGAAATAAGACAGTACTTGTTTTGGATTTTACAGAAGCCCACCCAAACCCTTTCCTCCCCAAGTTGGTACTGGTCAGAGTGTTTTGTCACAGCAATGAAGAACAAACTAAGACAGTTATCAACTTGACACAACTGGGACATTCTCAGTTGGAGAATTTCCTCTATTTACTTAACCTACAGTCATGTCTAGGAGTTATTTTCTTAATTATTGAGTGATACGGGAGGGCCCAGCCCACTCTAGGTGGTACTACCCCTGGGCAGATGGTCCTGGGTTGTATAAGAAAGCAGACTGGGCACAGGACAGGGGACAAGCCAGTAAGCAGCATTCCTCCACGATCTGTGCTTCAGCTACTGCTTCCGGTTCCTGCCCTGTACTCCTGCCCTGATTTCCCTCAGTGAGGGATTGTGACCTGGGAGATGTAAGAGAAAATAAACTCTTTCCTCCCCAAGTTGTTTTGGTCAGTGTTATCACATCAATAGAAAGTAACTAAGACATACTTTTTTTAAAGTTTTTAAATTTTTTATGTTTACGACTGTTTTTCCTGCATAGATGTAAATGCACTTGTTGTGCAATGCCTTCAGAGGTCAAAAGAAGGTGTCAGATCCCCAGAGCTAGAGTTATAGAGGGTTGTTAGCTACCATGTGGGTGCTGGGAAGGGAAACTGGATCCTCTTTAAGAGCAGCTTGTGTTCTTATCTGTTGAGCCATTTTTCCAGCCCCTAAGACATACTTTTAAAGACTCTAATTGAAATATTATTCTTTTTCTTCCAAATTCCAGTTTACAGAACCCCTACAAATTATGCCAATACAATGTTGAATAACATCTGAATTTTAATAGATAATTTATGTCTTGAATACAATTCCAGAATGAGGAATTTTATATATTCTCCCAGTGTTCCCACCCTGGAACTAAACTAACCAATTTAAGAATAACTGCCACAGCTCTGCCTCAGTGGTAATCGGTCATAAATGTCATCCAAACTTACCGTGTCTCCCTCCCCGTTGTACAGAAAGTTCCTCTAAATTTAAAGCATTTCCTCCAGGGAAGAAAAAGAGGTTCATGAGACTCAAAAAGTAAATAAACATCACACATCTAAGAAACCTTAAGCTTACAAAATTCATGAGGTTCCCCCCTCAAAAGATAAAGGAGCAGCAAACAACTACTCAGTGAGGACACTCTGAACACCCTAGCTGCAGGAGGAGATTCTTGGACCTACCAGTTGTTTGCAAGTCAAGTTGATTTCAAGTTGTGCAGCAAGCTCCAAGGTTGCAGCTTATTTTGAGTCATTACCCATGTTGGGGTAGCCTTTTCATAAATGAAGCTGCATTTGAGTTTTCCATGCTCCAGTAAGTCCCTCACCCATACACCTATAAGAAACCCAATAAACATTAGTTCACCTAGTTGAACTTTGGTAGAATCCTTTGGTCTGTTATGGGTCATTATGTGGGGTAAGAAGATATGAGTGTGTCCTTCCTGTATCCTTAGGAAAAGCTTCACAAAGCATTCCCTCAGTCAGCAAAGTGTTGATACCACAAAGGAATCCCTGATGACTGACTCTACCAAGAGGAACCCCCTGATGCTACACATGGGGCACCATACTTCATTACTGATAAAATGACGGGCTTAGGAGTCTGTGGGGTGAACTGGAGACCTGTCCTTAGCAACTGTGTAACTGCCAACTAAGGTTCCCTCCACCTCCTTCTCTTACCTGAAAAAAAAATGGAGATTGGAACAGCTAGAGTTTTTGTAAAGATTCTAAATACAAAAATACCTAGGTATTCAAAAATGATTTAAAAGCATATTTATTATTGCTTCCTTATAGTAAACCAAGTAACAGTATTCTCTGGAATAAATTTCTACCTGATCTTCAAAGTTTGGATTTAATTGAGAAAATACCATTTATTACAGTTATCAATTACTAGGAATATGATTGACAGAAGTCATAGACTATGAGGATGCCAGATAGTTTCAGCCATTATTAAACATAAGGACAGATTTGTATACTTTCCTCAGTTTACCGTCGTCTTCATCACTGTACACGTACATGTAGATGAAGGTGAGGGTGAGAATAATAAAGGTGAAGGTGAGTTGATATAACACATCGCATTTTCATTCAGAGTTTTAGCTTGTCAAGTGGAAAAAATTTCAGTCCTAGTTTTATCATTTCCTAGTTGCTAAGCTTGGAGAACTTATTGTTCTCTCTGTCTTATATTGTCACCCGAAAAAATAGGATACTAATAACACTTTCATTGTTCTACAGTATACACTGTACACTGAAAACTACAGTACACATTGTTCTACAGTTCATATACAGTAAGAACTCCATAATGCTATTATTTTCCTTATTTATTCTATCTCATTCACAGGATATAAAAATATCTTAACAGGTCTTAGGCATCATTAAGGAAATACCAACATTGTTCTGAAAATCATTGTTCATTGTTTTTGTAAACACATATTGAATTCTCCAACTTCACTATGCTTAATATTTAATAACGAAAGTACCAACAGGAAGGAGAAAGAGAAACCCGCCTACTATGATTTAAATGTGTCATCCCCAAATCCATGTCCTGGAAAGTTACTCCTGAACGCAGCAATGCTAAGTAAGAGGTAACTGGTTCAGACCCTCAGCATGGGAATGGGTTAATGACTGTCAGAATGGGTTAAGTATAAAAGTGGTTTTGAGCCTCTCTTTCTCCTTCATCTTCCATCATGGGACAGCACAGCATGAAAGCACTCAGCAGATGCTGGAAGCATGATGTTGGATTTTCCAGTCTCCAGAACTATCAGCCAAAGAAGCTTGCACTGTTTATAATCTTCCCAGTCCACAGTATTCTGTTACAATAGCAGAAAGTGAGCCTAGGCCAGGTAATGGGCTGCCTCTCCTGTCACCAAATCCTATGAAATAACAAGTAGGTTAAACATAGCAATTGTTCTTTAAATTATAGTATCAGGAAACTATAGTCTTTCTTTTAAAACAATGATTCTTGTAACTTTAATTAAACAGTCACATAAATATTTTAAATTTGTAGAACAGAATCATATGGGGTATTAAATTAATATGACTGTTTTTTCTTTAGAAAACCCAATGACAGGCCGAAGAGGAAGACATTTCTATTACTTGCTCTACTATAATTCAATTTGGTATTTTTATTAAAATAATTTTTTAATATTTCATTTATTATTTTTATTTGTATGAGTGTATTGCCTGCATGTATGTGAGTGCGCCCATGTCAAGCAATTCCACAGTCAGAAGAGAGGCTTTGGATTCCCCTGGAACTGGAGTTAAGGATGGTTCGTAGCCACCATGTGGGTGCAGGGAATTGAACCTGGGCCCTCTTCAAGAGCACTCAGTGTTCTTAACCGCTGAGCCATCTCTCCAGCCCCCTAAAATAATTTCAATAATAATATTTCAAATAAAGGTTAGCTGATATTTCCTAAACATTGTTATTTGGGAAAAATAGGATAAAAGGTTAAAGCACTATTGTATGCACAGCTCATGGCAAATCAGAAATAAAAACATCAACATTCCTAAAAAATACCGCATTCAGTACTTGGGGGTGAGGCGGCTAAGAGTCCATGGGCCCAAACCAGTGATGGTTAGTAAATGCTTTATATCCAGAACCCCAAAAGGAGAAATCTCTAGTTTGCAGCATTTTCTAGAATTGATTTCAAGCCATCTACATGAAGTCACTCAGTCAGTTTGGAGTTAAGAAGAGAATTGATAATCTGTTCTTACAGGCAAGAAAAGTTGGCTAGAGGCCTGCACTATCAAAACCCAATCCAAATCCACAGAGGTAGAAATCAAATTTTACATTTTTAAAACCTTTGTTTGTGATTTTTTTTGACATTTAGTGTCCTTTAAATTTTTTTAATTTAGATTTTATTTATCTATTCACCCATTCATTCATTTTGGGTATGCCACAGTATCTGTATGGGGGTCACAGGACAACTTGTGGGAGTCAGTTCTCATCTTCTGCCATGTGGGTCCTGGGAATTGAGCTCAGGTTTTGTGATGGTTGGTTTTTGTTGTTGGTTTGGGGGTTTTGTTGTTGTTTTGCTTTGTCTTTATTTCATGGATTTTTTCTTTTTTCTTTTTTGGTCTTTTTGAGACAGGGTCTCTGTAGCCACAGCTGACTTGGAACTCACTACGTAGATCAGGCTGGCCTCAGTCTCACAGAGATTCACCTGTCTCTGCCTCCCAAGTGCTGGGATTAAAGGCATATGCCTCCATACCTGGCACTTTAGTTTTAACTGCCAACATGACACAATCTAGAATTACCTGGGAAGGAAGTCATAATGAAGGATTGTCCAGATTAAGTTGGCCTTGTGGGTGAGCCTGTGGTGGATTTCTTAATTACTTCATTTGAAATGGGAAGACCCACCCACTATGAGTGGCCTGCTTCTGTAGGCAAGAGATTAGGAACTGTGTAAGAGTGGAGAAAACTAACTGAAGACAAGTGTGCATGCATTAGCTCATTGCTCTCTGTGCTTGACTGCTGATGTAACTTCACTAGCCACCAATTCCTGCTACCTTGACGTCCCTGCAATGTAACCTGGAGTTGAGGGTCAACCAAACCCTTTCTCCATTGTGTTACTTTTGTCAGGATATTTTCTCACAGCAACAGGAAATGATACTAAGACAAAACTGGTAACAGGAGTGAGGTCATTGCTGTGCTAAATCTGACCACGTGGCTTTCACGTCTTTGAAACTTTTGTGTGAAGAATGTGAAAGAGTTTGGAACTTTGGTCTATCTGGAAAAAAGCCACCAAAAGCTGGAAGCAAAGTTTAATGGGCTACTCTACTGGGAGCCTGGAAGACAGTAGTGCTGAGGAAAATACAGACAGTGGCTCATGAAGTTTCAGAGGAGGAAAAGGACTCTATCAACAACTGGAATGAAACCATTCACGTGATAATTTGGCCAAGAATCTGGCTTCCTTCTGCTCATGTTCTAAGAATCTGACTAACATTGACTTTAAAGAGAATGGACTAATTTGTTTTGCAGAAGACATTTCAAGGCAGGATGGTATTCTGGCTGGTGGTAAAGAAGCCCCAGTAATTGATAAAGAGATCAGTACCCTTACAAAGAAACTTCCTATGCTGTAACAGAAGAATGCAAAAGTTTTTCTTGGGACAAAACTACCCCCATTTTAGGCTTCATCTTGTAGAGATCCAAATTCTTTTAAAGAAAGAAAGCCTAAGCTGAAGGGATACCCTTCTCACTGAAAGCAGATAGCTAGGAAAATATTTCCCATGGTCAACATAGAAGCTAATACAGCTCTGGTCCAACGGGACCAGGCTGCCACTCAAGCTGGCAGCAGACTTGGCAGTGTTGTATGCATCATTTGACATGGTACTAAATTATTGGTATATTTAATAACATATTTTTCTTTATTCGTTGAGAATTTCACACATACAAACAATATATTTCAATCATTTTTATCCCTTACTTCCCCGTCCAACTCCTGCCAGATCTATGCATGTTCCCCTCCAAATTTCATGTCCTCTTTTATTTGTAGCCTACCAAGTCCATTTAGTGCTTCCCATATATGCATGAGTGTAGGACCATCCACTGGAGCTTGGTCAACTTACCAGAGACTACACTCCTGGAGAAAACTGATTCTCCCTTAACAGCCATCAACTGTTAATAGCTCATCAGCTAGGGAAGGGGAATAATAATATGGCCTTCCTCCATCCATGCTGGAATGTTGAGCACCTTGACCTTGTACAGATGATAACTGTCATTCGTTCAAGGGTGAGCACTTCTGTTTTGTCCAGAAGACATAGTTTCATCCTGGTCCTCCCCAGCCTCTGGTTCTTTCTGGTCTCCTCTTCTGAAAAGTTCTCTGAGATTCTCCTATTTATGGCTGAGTGCTCCACAGACACTTGCTCTGTGTTCTTTGACCAGTTATGAATCTCTGTATTAACTATAATCCACTGTATACAGATGTTTCTCTGATAAGGACTAAGAACTGAACTATTCTAAGAGCATAGAGAGACATATTTTTAAGGCAGTTGGCAATTATGTCCATTTAGCAAACTAACAGTAGCAGATTTAATTCTAGGGCCTATGAGTTCCCCAGCCACAAGTTCTTAGTCAGATTTACAGTACTAGGCATGAGTTTCCTTCCATGAAGCAGGCCTTAAAGTCAATTAGAGAGTGCTTGCTTGACCCCATGACGTTCATGCCACCACTGCATCCGTGAGCATATCTTGCCATGTGAGTTATTACTGTAGCTCATAGGGCTCACTGGATAAAACAGTTTGTGACTTTTCTCCCCTAGCAGACTGCATAGCACCTTCTAGTATTATGAAGTCTATCCTGCAGGGAAAAAGCTTTCAGGTCACTACCTACTTAATTTCTTCAAGTCCTGGGCCCAAAAGGTGTTCTATCTTCAGCATAGTATCTTACCATCAAGTTCTGGTGGGCAATGAAAAGTAGTATCAAAAACTTGCATTGTTTGAGTGTTTTCTGGGGCCCCCATCCCCAGCAGTACTGGTTTTGAAAGCATGAAAGATGTATGAAGGAAGGGATCATGGAGAACCCTTAATGCCAGGCAATGTATGGCAGGATTGGAGTTCATACACAGAGGCCTTGAGAGGCCATTGTGAGAAAGTGTGAAGGTGAAGCTTAAGTTACAGTGGAGACCCCAGGATACTGAAGATACCAGAGCCATGTATATCTACCGAGGAAGGCTGTGTGGATGAAGTGAAGCCAGCCCCAGGGAACAAAAGGGTTACCCAAGCCTTTTGGAGCCCAGGAAATTGTATCATAAGCCTGACATGCCAGAAATGAAGCTACAGGCTTTGGTATTTACCCTGCTAGACTTTGGTTTTGCTTTGATGTGATTGTTTTATGCCCCTGTTCTTGCCTTTTGGATAATAATGTCATATATGGGAAGTGTGTAACTTATTTTGACTTTACTGGAGCTCACAGCTAAGAAATTTTGGACTTTTAAAGTGGAGTTTTTTTGTTATCCCCTGAAAGAACAGCCAGGGCTCTTAATGGCGGAGCTGTCTTTCCAGCCCCTGTGGTAGATTTCCTTATTGCATTAATTAAGATAGAAAGACCCACCTATTGTGAATGACACTTTTCCCTAGGCAAGGGATCAGAACTGTGCGAGTAGAAAAAGCAAACCGAGGAGTGTGCATGCCTTAATTCATTGCTCTCTGCTCTCGACTGTGGATGACTATGGATGAATGTGGATGAATGTGGCTAGACATTCCTGCCACCTTGACCTGCCTACAGTGATGGCCTGTAACCTGGAATTGTGAGCCAAATAAGCCCTTTCTCCACTGTTCTGCTTTTGTCAGGGTGTTTTATCACAGCAACAAGACACAAACTAAGAAAGGTGATCAGTCTCAGTGACAAGCACCTTTACTGACAGAGCCATCTTACCAGTCTGAAGTTTGTAACTGTCCGTGAAAACTTTTAGGAAAACTTTCTGTGCTGACACATTTGCTGATGTATATATCATCAAATATAATATTATATATAGTTATATTTTATTAACATACCAACTGCATACATTAATGGAGTTTGGCATATTTCAATAAATGTAATATAGTGTGCACTATCAAACTAAAGTATTTCCCTTTTATAGCTTCTTGTTTTCTATAAAGAGGAAGTTTTATTGATTGTAGTAAATGTTCACTTCACTCAAAGTTGGGCCAACAGTGGAAAATCACACTGAGTTTAGCCTAGTAAAAGTACATAGTTTGAGAACAGGAACAAAATTGACTTAATAATTATTTACCCACTTCCTATTTTTTAAGCTTTTAACTTAGTCTACAAGGTATTAGACATCTTTATGGCATTTTCACACAGAATGTGTCTCAATGGATTCTCTTCCACAGCATCTTCCCGCCTCCCTTGAACTGTCCTCAGCTTCCCAGCAAGGTTCCTTCCCACTGTCGTGTCGTGTGTGGACGTGTCGTCCCTCCTACTCAGCACCTCTGCACCCTCTCTTGGTCTCCTTTCTGGTGTTTTAGACCTTACCATTTTGTACCCATTTATATACAAACATATACATATTACAAGCTAGGCTCTGCATATGAATGTGAGGTTTTGGAAATTTTAAACTTATCCAGTCTAGATTATCATAACATAGATGTTCTTGTGAACTGTGGTGGTCATTTTGTGCTATGGAACACTACAGTTTATTCCTCATACCTAACTATGCTTTAGTATCTATTGTCTAACCTCCCATGACCCACACCTATGCCCATCTGTCCCAAATTTTCCCTTTTAGCTTCCACATTCAGGTAAGATCATGTTGTACCTTGTGTTTCTGACTGACTCACTTCACTTAGCATAATGTATTTCAGGTCCAGCAAATTTTTTGGAAATGAGAAGATTTTAATTCTTTGTGGTTGAGTAATATTCCACTGTACATTTTAAAACTGAAAACTTGGTGTTTTAAGGTTTTTAGCTCCTTGTGTATTCTGGATATCAATCATTTGTCTTATTCTCTCTACCTAACTAAAAATCTTCTGCACAGTAAAGGAAACGAGCAGCAGAATGAAGAGACCACCTAGAGATCTGCCACAGATCTGTAAATTACACTTAGTCCAGAGCAACCCACTGTCCTGATTCCCTGTGCTCAGACAAGCTCACAAAACTTAGTTTGTTAGCCCTTCCACAGGCTGTCCCCACCCCCATCTTGCCCTTGGCCCCCTTCCTGATCTGCCTACCACAGATCTGCCTACAACCCAGACCAGCATACTACCCTGCAAGAACCTGAAGCAACACCAACTAACTTTTCATATCTGAGCAAAAAGCAGCAAAGCTACATCAACAATATAAACAGATACAAACGTCAACTGAACAAAGGCAGGATAGAATTTCCTATCAGACACACAACAAACAAAAGATATCCATATGACTAAATATCAATGCAAAAACACAAATAATATTAAAAATAAAAAGAATAAGACCACAAGAAAACCCACCAGTCCTAAAGAAGTGTACTACAATGAGACTCACCCTAAGGAATGCCACCAGGAAGAATTTAAAAGAATAGTGATAAACATAATCAAAGAACATACAGGCAAAAAACTTTAAAAAAAAAACTCTAATAGGATAGGCATAAACTTGTGACATAAGCTCAAGAAAATATGAATATACAGCTGATGAAATAACAAAAGCAATTCAGGACTTGAAAAATGAATTCACAGAAGAGATAGAAATATCGAAGAAAACCCAAGCCAAAAGGAAGATGGAATTGAAAACCTCAATAAGTCAATCTGAAATGATAGGAGAACATCTCACAAGCAGAATGAATAAAATGGAAAACAAAATATCAAGACTGGATAGATAATAAAGCTGAAGAACTTGACTCCTCCATCAAAGACTGTTAGAAAATTTAAAGAACAAAGGAGTGGAATATGCAGGAAATGTGGGACACCATGAAAAGACCAAATCTACACATCACAGGCATACAGGAAGGAGAAGAATCACGGGTCAATGGCATTGACCATATCTTTGATGGAATTACAGAAGAAAACTTCCCTAAATGAAGGAACGACATACCTACACAAATACAAGAAGCACATAGAACACCAATTAGCAGGACCAGAGCAAACTCCCCATGGCATATCATAGTACAAACACTAAATGTACAGAACAAAGAGGGTACTGAAAGCTACTAAAGAAAAATAACAAGTTACGTATAAAGGCAAACCCATCAGAATTACAGCTGGCTTTTCAATGCAAACTATGAAAACCAGAAGAGTCTGGACCAAAGTGTTCCCAGGTCTAAATGACCATGGACGCCAACTCAGAATACTTTACCCAGCACAACTATCTCTCATAGTAGAAAGGGAGGGAAATTTTTCCATGGCATGACTAGACTGAAAGAATTCATGTCCACCAAACCAGACCTATGAAGAATATTCAAAGGACCAAAGATAGGAATGACTATACCCAAGAGTTACAGAAAAAACAAAACAAGGTATAATTAAGGAATTACAACATAAAACCAAGAGCCCAAAGTAATTAAAATGACAGTACCCAATACACATCTTTCAATAATAAGTCTAAAGATCAATTGCCTCAACTCTCCATCGAAACAAACAGGCTAGTGGAATGGATTAAGATCATAATCCATCTTTTTGCTGTCTACAAGAAACTCATCTCACCTTAAAGGATAGGCACTACCATAGGGTGAAAGGACAGAAAAAACATTCCAAGAAAATAACACTAAGAAGCAACCAGGTGTTGCAACTCTAATATCTGACAAAATAGACTTCAAATTAAAACTAATCAGAGGGGGCCAGAGAGATGATTCAGCGGTTAAGAACTCTGACTGTTCTTGTAGAAGACCCAGGTTCGAATTCCAGGACCCACATGGCTGCTAACAACTGTCTGTAACTCCAGATCTAGGGGCTCTGACAGCCTCTTCTGTCCCCATGGACACTGTGCAACACGGGTACACTCACCTACATGCAGACAATACACGCATACACATAGAATAAAAATAATAAAATAGTTTTAAAACTAATCAGAAGAGACAAAGATGGTCACTTCACTCTAATCAAAGGAACAACTGACCAAGAAGAATATATGAATATATATGCACCAGACTCTGATGCATCCAGTTTTATAAAAGCAGTACTACAGGACTATAAAACACAGATTAACCCCAACTCAATAATAGTAGGTGACTTCAATACCTCTCCTGCTCAGTGGGTAAAGAGCCAGGTTTGGCACATTAACATAACACCAAAAGCCATGAAACAGGCTTTCAGGCCACTGTGAACTTGCTCATATGAACTCGCAACAATGATGACAGCGTGCACAAGACCCCTGCCAAGTCAATCAGACAAAAATCCAGCATAAAAAGAGGGAAATGGGCAGCAGGCCCCAACCCTAGCTGAGGAACTATTGACAACTAATTACTGTAGGGTGAGGTACAGTAGATCTTCTTAAAGGAGTGACTCCTGATAGGTGACTAGACTCTAGTGGATGAATTTGCACTGAGGAATATCTGGATACAAGTGCTTGACTGGATAGCACTTGATGTATATGACAGAATGCATGAAATCCAGCGGGGGCAGGTGCAGATGGGAGAGCAGGTCTAAATTTGATTAAGACCTTGTGCTGGATAGCTTTAGTGTCAACTTGACACACCTGGGTTGAGGGAGCCTCAATTCAGGAATTGGCTCTATTGAACTGGCCTGTGGCCATGTCTGAGGGGCATCTTCTTGTTGAGTGATGTGGGAGGGCCCAGCCCACTGTGGGTGGTGCCACTCCTGGGCAGGTGGGCCTGTGCTGCATAAGAAAGCAGGCTGAGCAGGGGCCAGGGGATTAAGTCAGTAAGCAGTGTTCCTCCATGGCCTGTGCTCCAGCTCCTGCTTCCAGGTTCCTGCTCTGAGTTCCTACCTTGGGCTCCCTGATGAACTGCGACCTGGGAGATGTAAGCCAAATAAACCCTTTCCTCCCCAAGTTGGTAGTGGTCAGAGTGTTTTGTCACAGAAATGGAGAAACAAACCAGAACAGACCTATTATATGAAATGCACCAAAACACAGTAAAAAATATTTAAAACAAAACAAAAAAAGCTGCAGTTGAGATAGGGGAGAGGTTCTAATTTCCGTGGAGACATAGACATTCATCTCTGAGCTTAGGCTCTGTAAATTACAGCAGATATTATAGGACACTTGGGGAACAGAAAAGTCACAGAATCGCTCTTGCTTCTGTCTAGGATAGCAGAGAGGCTAGAATTTAAAGAAGAGAACCAAAAATCAAGATTCTGACTTTATCTCACGAATCTATGAATTAACTATAGAAGTTACCATTCAGCAGTCATAAATCAATAGGCCTTATAAAAATTGATTTTATGTTTTAAGAAGTCTACAAATGATTCTTTACTTAGATATTTATTTATGAACATTAAGCTTTAAAGCAACTCTAACTCCTTTAAATTGTGTAATCGCTTTAAATTTGATTAATAAGAAAATGTGAAGAATTTCTAAACCCATTTGCAAAGACAAAACAACATAATTTTTTTTTTTTTTTGGTCTTTTTGAGACAGGGTCTCCCTGTAGCCCCAGCTGTCCTGGAACTCAACTATGTAGACCAGGCTGGCCTTGAACTCACAGAGATCTGCCTGCCTCTGCCTCCCGAGTGCTGGGATTAAAGGCGTGCGCCACTATGCCCGGCCAACATAAATATTTTTATACACACTAAAGTCTATGTGTGGTCAGTGACAGTATTAACGGTAGAGTACTACAACACAGATCATTCCAGAAATCTTTTGTAAAAGGGAGAAATGCTGTAAGGAGGGAAGCAAGGGCCTTCCAGAGTGCACAGAGATAGGAATGTGCAGTTAACTTGCTTTGGTCTATCCAGCAGTAACCTTTGGCAAGATATTTACTCTTTCTAAGCCTCATTTGTCTCATTTCAAAAATGAAGATAACAATTTTATTGCTACGAGGATGGAATGAAATGATGTATGTGAAGCAGTTGTGCCTACCATCAGATTATTTTTTAACAAATATTTCTATTATCATTACCAGGTTAGTCCCAGACACTGTCATAAACATATAATGCAGAACAGGTTAGGAAATAAAGAGAAATCTCTAAAGTGCAATAGAGTTGTAAAGCATCTGATCAAAATATTACTTTTGTTCTTTTTATCCCAAGAAGGAAATAAAAATAAGATGTATAAAGAACAAAGGCCACACTAAGTGATTTTCCAACACAACCTCTCAGCACCTCTGCGTTCTCATCTGTAGAATGGCATATGCAATTGCAATGCTTAGGTCCCAGGCATGTCATTAGGGCAAAAGGAAAACATATTCTTTCCTCAGAAAATCAACTCCTTAAGACACAAAAAGAAAGAATATCAAAGGATATGAACTTAATTGTTTACAACATGTAATATTACAAAACTATAATCCTGAGACTAACTTTTGGGCTGGATCATTACTGTGTTTCTGCTCCTGAAATTTCTAATTGTATATGACAGTATCCATTAATACTGATGATCACAAAGCAATAAGAGAATATCACTGCAGAAATAGCAATTGATTTTTAAAATGATAGGTAACTTGAAACCTGTAAATACCAAGATATGATTCAGTTATCATGTAATGTATTTATATAATATAAGCTGCATATGTCAAGATTAAGTAAATACATTAGGAAAAAATGTACCACTTGCAATTTTTTCAGGCATTAATTTACACTGGTTTAGATTTTGCGATGTATACGGTTTTTTACCCTTGTAACTTTATTTTGCCTACTTTTCAGGCTCCTAAAATTTGTCAGTCACTTTGCAGTCATTAAAAAAGAAGAATGGTGAAAGCTCTGTTCATGGCAGCAGTCCTGCAACACAGAAGAGAGCAACAGGACTCGACCAATGACAGTAGGAGCTTGTTCCAGTCATTGACTCACTTTTCTTTAAGGTGGGCATAAAAATTGAACATGCTGACAAGTAAACAAGCTGGGGAAACTATTAAGCAAAGCAGATTCATAGTAAAGAGGATGAACTCAACCTCATTGTGACTCAGTTTCCCCATCCATAAAATGAGTTATGAGAGTCAGCACCAATGATCTTTGAAGCACATACATCCTGTGATTCTAGACTTGGAGGCACCAAAGTAAAAACCAGTTAGCCCTTTCTCACTTGCTCCCTTCCGTAAATAATAGACAGAAATCTTCAAACAAACCACAATTGTGGACTTCTTTCTTCAGGGATTACTAGGCATAGTAAATATTATTTGTGTGATGTGGCATTCCTCAGGACAGCACTTGTAAACAGGCCCTCCTAAAGAACCTAGACAATGTAAGTCTAATTGCAATTTAAAAGACCACTGAGGACCAGTGAGGCTGCCCAGGTGGTAAAGCTACTCACCACCAAGCCTGAAAATCTGAGTTCAATCCCTAGGACCCACAGGGTAGAAGGAGAGAATCCGCTTCCACAAGTTGTCTTCTGACCTTCATACATGTGCCCTGGCACATGTGCATATATTGCACATTCATGTGCATGCAAATAGAAAGAAAGAATTTTTTTAATTTTAGAAAGGTTAATAAAATACAGTGCAACCAGAAGATAGACTTTGGGTTTATTCCAGTACTAAAACAAGCAACTTTGTAATATGATACACCAGTTTGGCTTTTATGCTATTAGAACAAGCAGAAGAGGCTCCTCATTGGATAACTATATAACTTTTACATATTTATGCACACTTTATATCTTACAGTGAATCACAGAAGATTATTGGTTTATCTAATAAGCATTCAGTGTATTAAGGACATTTTAAACTAAAGAAAATTATTTAAAATGACCAAACATATCTAATGAAAATTACCACTTTTAATATCTCGTTTTAATAAGTGTTTTCAAATTTTTAAGAGGCCAGTGTTTAATAAATAAAAATAATGTCATGAAGTCTAGACTAATTTTCACATTATCTTGATTTAGATGATGTTCAAGATTAGAAGGGAACTTCAACTGTTACCTTTTTAGTCTACCCAGTATCTCATCGACAAAGAACTTTAAATTTTACGGGACTCACTGCCTGTAATTTTTTCTTTAGAGACACTGAACTGTTGGAAATTCTTTTCTCCATTTGACCAAACTCAAAACCAAATTTTTAGACTTAAAATGGAACAAAGTGACCAAATAATTTAATAGTCAACATCTAATTTCAGACTAATAATTTCATAACAGGCAAAAAGTGGTTGATTTAAAGCAGTTAGGATAATAGTCAAGTGATAGTAGAAACACTACATAATTCTGCCAGGACAAATGTCTGTGTAAGCCTTTTCACCGTCGGAGTCCTAGGAAAAAACAGCTGTATCCCTCCCACTCTCCTCTCAGGTTATTGGCTATACCAGTTACAGATCCTAAAGAAGAATATTCAGTGACCCCTGCCCTGCCCTGCCTGAGCCAATGAAGAGAGTGAAGCTTGATTAGATATTAGAGCTGTGGTCCCAAAGGCATTAAATTCGTCCTTTTAGTCAAAGCCCAAGTCTTTCATAATGCCTTTTTCCCCCGAGCCCTCTGCTGGACCCCCTATCCCATTCTATCCTGGGCTTTTAGTAACTGTTTTCATTTTCTATTAAAGCACCCTTTTTGTACTCTAGCCTATTTTCCTGGAGTCCCAATAATTTTTCTACCTCTTGTTAGCCATCAGGAATGGGACTAGAACTTAGATCATGTATCCCCAGATACAAGCTAAAATTCTGGGTATATGTGAATCTAGCATTCCATAAATAAGCTGCTTCTGTATCTGGCTATAATTATCTATGCTACTGAGATACATCTATGAATGGGTCTTTACATCATCTAAAAAAAAAAAACAAAAAAAAAAACACCTCTGTGATGCTAAAGGTAAGTTTGCCTCAGAATGTAACTCCTTTCCCTAAAACACTAGAATTGGGATTCTTGGTTATATACTCTATGGGCATCAGCCTTAATGCCAAGTTAATCTCTATTCAGGACAATATGACAGAATAAAAGACATCCAAGACCATGCCAGTTTTTAATACGTATTCCTACCTACGAGTGACCTACTCCACTTACTGAATATTACTGAGGTTCCCAAATATCTGGTGTTAGTAACCATATCAAGTTACCTACAACAGGGGAATTATTTTTCTTAATTCTTTACAAGGAAACAGTGCTTTCCACACAGCAGGGCTATCGCACATATGAACTCAGAGAAGTTGTGACAGCGTGCATAAGACCTGCTTAAGCTCAAGCCAGACACAATTTCAGCAGGAAGGAGGGAAGTGAACATGGAGACCCAGCCCTGACTGAGGCGCTCTTGGCATTTGATAGCTTCAAGAAGAGGAAGAGTCAGTCTTTTTAAGTGGTGTAACCCCCCAGTAGATAGACCACCTCCAGGAGTTGCCCAAATACTCTTGGGTATTTGGGCCACGCAAACTGGATTCAATGGGGAAAAAAGAGGGAAAATATTATTTAAAGACATAGAAAGTTCATTGAGAACAGGCAAATAAAACGAACACACAGTTCTCAAAAGAAGAAGTACAGATGGTCATTAAACATATGAAAAATGCTCAGCATCTCTACCAATCAGTGAGATGAAAACTAGAAATAAATGGAGACTCCTTCTCAACCCAGTCAGAAAAGCAGATGTTAAAACAAACAACAATAGATACTGGTGATGCTGCAAAGAACAGAAAACACTAATGCACTGCTAGTGGGACTATAAACTAACATAGCCACCATGCAAATCAGTATAAAGGTTCCTTAAGAAACTAAAATAGAGATACAATATGAGTCAACTCCTGGACATTTTCCAAAAGGACTAAGTTCAACATATCATAGAGATATTTGCACGCTAATGTTTATTGAAGCTCTGTTCACAATCACTAAGTCATAGAACCAACCTAGGTATCCATAACACAGGGATGGATAGATAAATGTGTGCTTACGGGGTGCATGTGTGTGTGTGTGTGTGTGTGTGTGTGTGTGTGTGTGTGTGTGTATTAAAAAAAATACTCAGAAAACAATGTCAGGTGGGACAAAATAACCAAGCAAGAAAAAGGGATATTCTACTAAGCGGTAGCTACTTTAGACTACACCATTGTCTTAGTCACTTTTCTGTTACTGTAACTAAATACTCTGACAAAATCAATTTAAAGAAGGAAGGGTTGATTTGGGCTCACAGATCAAGATACAATCCATCCTGAAGCCACTGATTACACTGTGTCCACAGTCAGGGAGAAGAGAGCAATGGATGCTCATGTTCAGACAGGCATGAGCCACCACACCCAGCTACACTTGTGTCATTTATTTATTTGTTTCTTAATGAGACAGGGTCTCCCTGTAGCCCCAGATGGCCTGTAACTCACTATGTAGACAGGGTGGCCTTGAACTCAAAGAGATCTGCCTGACTCTGCCTCCAGAGTACTGGGATTAAAAGCGTGTGCCACCGTGCCCAGCCCTTTCTCCTTTTGATGCAGTCCAAGACTTAATGCGGTCCAGGACTCAAGGCCAGGGACTAGAGCTTCCCTCTTTTTAGGGCAGGTCTTCATACCTCAATTAACCTAATCAAGCTGATCCTCCACGGGTATACAAATGGTCAGCCTAACCTAAATAATCCCTTACAGACTTGCCTAGCGGCTCGTCTCCTAAGTGACAACACCAACCATCACAACGATGTAGACATAGCCATGAATAAAACATTTTACCATAGAACTCTGGAACTCAATGCAACTAGTGTGTGCATTTTGTAATCTAAATCCTAAAAGAAAATTTTAATTCTGTGAGTTATTAATATACAAAATAGCTTTTGCAGTTATCCAACATGCTTGCTATACCAAAGATGGGCATCTGCTCACCTCAGAATGGCATTAATGGTTATTCACTTTTGTCATTAAGTGAGAAAATGGGAATTCAGAGATAACAAGCATGCTAACACATTAGTAGACACATGCAAGGAAAAGCAACATTAAAAAGTATTATCAGTGGCAAACAGCTGTGGAAGTCAGATAAAGGAGCTGGGCATAGTAGTGCATGCCTGTAATACCAGCATTTGGGAGGCTAAGCCAAGTGAATTGTGAGTTTGAGGATAGTCTGGGCTACATACAAAGTTCTAAGCTTGACAGGGTTATATAGAGAGACCCTATTTCAAACAAACAAACAAACAAAGTCAGGTAAAAGTATGCTATAAACTATACTAGCATCCTCCTAGAGCTATAGCAAATTACAGATTTTGCTTCTTAAAATGTCATAAATTTATTCTCATAGCTCTAGAGGAAAGCTGTCCAAAATCAGTCTAAATGGGTTAAGTCAAGGTACTAGCCAAGCTAGCCCCTTCTGGAGAATAGGTAAAATTTATTTCCATGTCATTTTTATTAGATAACACATGCATTCTTTGACTCATGGACTCTTTCTTCAAGTTCAGTCAGGTAATACCTTGTAATCTTTTTCTCTGACTTTAATTTTCCTACCTATACTTTATAAATACCTTTGTGAATGCAGTGGTTCATCCAGATGATCCAGGACTGTCAATCCATCTCAAGGTTCTTAGCCATATTTGCTGAGCTCCTTTGGACGTATTAACTAATAAATCAACAAGTTCTGGGAATCAAAAGGGGTCAATCTTTGGAGGGCAATTGTTCAGTGTACATATAGGCAAACAAGGGGTCAGAGTAAGGATGCTAGAGCTCAACCAAGAGCAAGGACGTATAGAACCACAAAACTATAGGGAACTAAGAACATCTGAGAGTGAGCACTGTTGTTACTAAAATAGCCTTTATGCTGCTGTTAGAAATAAATGAGAGAGATTTTATGTGGAAGTGAGTGAATGAAAGCAAGTGAAGCAATAAATCTACTCTGACATTTTTTTTAATGCTGCTGGGAATCAAGCCCAAGGCAAATGCTCTACCACAGACTGAAACCCCAGCACCCTAATTTCCTCATTTTAGGATTTGCTGTTTGTTTTTGAGATAGATCTCATGCAGCTCAGGCTGGCCTCAAGCTCACTGTACAGTCAAGGATATCCTTGGACTTCTGATATTCCTGCCTCCATCTCTTGAGTGATATAACTGAGACAGGCACTGCTACTCCTGTGTTATACAGTGCTGGGGGTTGAAAGCAGGGCCTTGTGCATTCTAGAAAAGCACTCTGAACAACTGAGCCACATCCCCAGCCTCTATGCTGATTTTTAAAGTAGAAGACCTTAGTTATCACTGTAAATAGAACAAATCCAGAGGCAAAACCTGAAAAATCAAGCTAATGCAAAGTCTCTATCCATCCAAAGCCCCTGCAAAAGTAATGCTTTCAACAGAGGCCCAACCATTGCCATTTCTATTACTGCTCATCAACTAGTCTTAAGTGTCTCACAGAACGCTAAAGATTTTGTTGCCAAATGATTATCTTTAAAGCTTCAGCAGCTTCTCAGAAAAGAACCCTAAACTAGCTGTCTCTGCACAATGTGATAAAATAGGAAAAGTGATTGCTGAGCCTGCAAGATGGCCCAGTGGGTAAAGGTGCTTATTGCCAAGCCTAACAAAGTAGGTTCAACCTCCAGGATCTACATGGTAGAAGGAAAGAACCAACTCCTGAACGTTGTCCTCTCTAACTTCTACAAATGCACTGTGGCATGCATGCCCCCACACACAAATAAATAAATGCAAACAAAGACAAAAACCACATGGTCATCTCAACAGATGCAGAAAAGGCTTTTGACAAAATTCAGCATGTATTTATGTTCAAAGTCCTAGAGGGAACTGGACTGGAGGGAACATACCTCAATATAATTAAAGCCATATATAACAAAACCACAGCCAACATCATTCAAAATGGAGAAAAACTGGAAGCATTCCCATTGAAATCAGGAACCAGACAAGGCTGCCCACTATC
>NW_008343387.1:2571117-2592895 GCF_000622305.1 Nannospalax galili | reverse complement strand
CAAAAGTCTATAGCCTTTCTACATACCAATAACAAGCAGTCAGAGAAAGAGCACATGGAAACACTCCCTTTCACAATAGCTGCAAAAAAAATCTTGGAATAAACCTGACCAAAGACATTAAAGACCTCTATGATGAAAATTTTAAATCTTTAAAGAAAGAGATTGAGGAAGACACCAGGAGATGGAAGGACCTCCCATGTCCATGGATTGGAAAAACTAATATTGTTAAAATGACCATCCTACCAAAAGCAATATATAGATTCAATGCAATCCCAATCAAAATCCCTGTGACATACTTCACAGAACTAGAAAAATGCATCCTTAAATTCATATGGAGCCACAAAAGACCCCAGATAGCCAAAGCAACACTGAGCACAAAGAGCAACACTGGGGGGATTACTATACCAGATCTCAAAGCATACTACAGAGCTATAGTAATAAAAACAGCATGGTACTGGCACAAAAACAGACACAGAGATCAATGGAACATCATTGAAGACCCAAACCTGAGTACACACAATTTCAGCCACCTGATATTCGACAAAGGTGCCAAGAACATACAATGGAGGAAAGACAGCATCTTCAACAACTGGTGCTGGCAAAACTGGATCTCCACCTGTAGAAGAATGAAATTAGATCCTTACCTTTGGCCTTGCACAAAAGTCAACTCCAAATGGATCAAAGACCTCAATGTGAAACTGGAAACCCTGAAACTATTAGAAGAAAATATTGGCAGTAACTTATAGGATATAGGTGTAGGAAAGGATTTTCTAAATCATACAGAAGTTGCTCAGGAATTAAGGTCAGCAATCAATATGTGGGACCTCATTAATCTAAAAAGCTTCTGTACAGCAAAAGAAACTATCAAAATAGTGAAGAGAGGAGGCAACCAAGTAAGCAAACAGGAAACCACAGAATGGGAGAAAATCTTCACCAGCGACACATCGACAGAGGTTTAATAACCAGAATATATAACAAACTCTAAAAACAGAGAACCAAGACAAGAAGCAACCCAATTAAAAGATGGGTTAGAGTTGAACAGAGAGTTCTCAAAAGAAGAAGTAAAGATGGCTATGAAACATCTTAAAAGTAGTTCAACATTACTAATAATTAGGGAAATGCAAAATAAAACCACTTTACGATTTCCTCTTACCCCAGTCAGACTGGCTAGGATCAGGAGAACAAATGATATCAAATTCTGGTGAGGATGTGGAGAAAGGGGAACGCTCATTCACTGCAGGTGGGATTGCAAATGCATGCAGCCTCTACATAAAACAGTGTGGAGAACTCTTAAAAAACTAAAAATGAACCTACTGTACGACCGGTTATACCGCCTCTTGGCATATGCCCAAAGGACTCATCCTATTGCAGAGACACTTGTACATCCATGTTTGTTGCTGCTCTTTTCACAATAGCTAAGAGATGGAAGCAACCTAGGTGTCCCTCAATTGACAAGTGGATAATGAAAATGTTGTATTTTTATATAATGGAGTTCTATTCAGCAGTAAAGAAAGATGAAATAATTAAATTTGCAAGTAAACTGATGGATCTAGAAACTGTTATACTAAGTGAAGTAACACAGACTCAGAAAAACAAATAACATGTGTTCTCCCTCATATGTGGCTCCTAGCACCAACTCTTTTTAAATTCAAGGTCCTTTTAATAAGATGATGCTATACAGCAGTCCCTCCTGCATGAAATAACTACTATTATCACAACTTCAGCTGAGCCTGATTGCTAAACATCGTCACAATTCGGCTTATTGATAGTTGTGCTCATTCATTAAGAGTGTCAAGCAGGGTCACTGGACCCTCACCTGAGTATCCAGCCACTTTTCTCAGCCAACCAGTCCAGCCTTGGAAGACAAAAGAAAAATGAGGAAGATCCCAATAGAGGGATCCTTTTGGAAGCCCTTGTCAAGAAGTCCAATGGACTCTCATATGAACTTTTGAAAATTGCCCTGTTCTTACTTTTTTCTAGTTCCCTGTCTAGAACTTGTAATGCTAATTACTCCTGCCTTTACTTCTCCTTCACATCTCCTGTTCATGATTCAAGGACTTTCTTTTCCCCTTAGAGAAAGGAGTTATGCAATTTGGGAGCCTTTTAGATAGACCCACTGAAGAGGTACTCCAGTTGCCTCACCCTGAGTCCGTGTTCAGCCTGGAAGAAGCCAGAGCAGTCTATGTCCCTATTCCCTATTGGCAATTTTGGTAACCCCTTCAGAGGGTGGCATGATAAGAATAGGAGGTAGGAATTGGCTAGGCAGTTATGGCAAAAAGACCCCAAAGAAATGTAGGAAGTTTCTTGGCTAAAAGTCAAAATGTCCTTGGTCCTGTTAACAGCATACTCTGTTCCAAAGGCCAAAAGTGTCAAAAGTATTTGGGAGCTTGTATCTAATCCTTAAAAGATTTTAGGGTTACCTCTTCAGAGGGGGGAATGTTGGAAGGGAGTGGGCATGGATTTGATCAAAACACCTTGAATGCGTGTATGAAAGTCTCACTGAAGTTTTTTTTAAATATATGAATTGTGAGAACTCATGAAAGCTTTGCCTTCTCAAAACCATGCCTTTTATAACATCTAAATTGCAAGCTATTGTTCCAAAATTTAAGTGTAAAGGAAACATTAGTGTGTGAGACAGCAGTAACTAATTACTAGTAACAAGTAATCTAGTCTCTTTGCCTTCAATCTTTTTTATTTATTTATTTATTTATTTATTTATTATTTTTTTTGATAAAAGGTCTCTCTGCAACCCCAACTGGCCTGGAACTCACTATGCAGACCAGGCTGGTCTCAATCCTACAAGGATCTGCCTGCCCCTGGCCCTGCCCCTGCCCCTGCCCCTGTCCCTGCCCCTGCCCCTGGCCCTGCCCCTGGCCTGCTGGAATTAAAGGCATGAGCTACCATGCCCAGCCCTGCCTTCAATGTTGAGTCATAGGAGTCATCTGTCTCAATGACAAGATAATCTGGTTTTGTTCTATTTTTATTGTTTGAGACTTTTTTATGTAGATATGTTTTGACCAAATCTACTCCTACTTCTTCCTCTCTAATTCCTCCCCATGTCCCTCATCACTTTTCCCTCATAACATGTGTTCTTTTTTAAAATTTGCTGAGTCCATTTAGAGCTTCCAGTATGTATATTGGTGTAGGACCATCTACTGGAGCATGGCTAGCCTTTCAGGGGCTGCATCCATGAAGAAAACTGACTTTCCCTCCCCCAGCAGCCATCAATTGTTAATAGCTTCTCAGCTAGGAGGAAGACACCAGAAGGTGGAAACACCTTCCATTTCATGGATTGGTAGGATCATAATGTAAAAACGGCCATCCTACCAAAGCAATCTACAGATTCAAGGCAATTAATTCAATCCACTTCTAACTGAATGCAATTCCAACACAATTCTTCACAGAAATTGAAAAACTGACCTTCAAATTCAAAATGGAAACACCAAAGACCCAGGATAACCAAAACTATCCTGAAAAATAAAAGCACTGCTGGATGTAGCGCCATCCTTGACTTCAGGTTATGTTACAGAACTATAGTAATAAAAACAGTATGGTCATGACAGACATGTTGAGCAGTCAAATAGAATTGAAATTAATATTTTTGAAACACAAGTCTAACTTGCTTTCTACCTTAATGTCTGATAACTCTCACAGTCTACAGAATAAAATACAAACTCTGATTTAGTAAACTAGGTATTAAATTTTCATTAAAATTATAATTATATCTCCTATAATTATATCTCCCTTGCACCTGCTAAACATTTTTGTCAAAATAGATATTTCATGTTTTAAGATGCTTGTCTTGATTTTAAGTCTCTATCCTTTCATGCAATATTCTTTTGTCCTGGAAGAATAAAGGAAGGAAGGAAAGAAGGAAGAAATGAAGGAACTAAAGAAGGAAGGAAGGAAAGAAGGAAGAAAGGGAGGAAAGAAGGGAGGTAAAAAGAAAGGGAGGAGGAAAGGGAGGAAGGAAGGAAGGAAGAAGGAAAGAAAGAAGGAGGGAAGGAAAGAAGGGAGGAAGAAACGAACCTATTCATTCATTAACTACCCAATTCTAAGACCAAACACTGGCAGACTTCCTGAAGCTAGCTCAGCAAAGACCTGTGATCTTGTTATGTTATATTCGCATTGACAATAGAGAGAAAATGTTCTCAATGCATATGGAAGTTGGAAGTTTAAGCCATGACAGTATCATTTTCCAAAGTGTTCTCATGAAGGTGGAGCATAGCAGGGACCCTCAAGGGAAGTTGTTTCCACTGTGCGCTGTCTGCCCATCGACATCAATTATGCAACTTCATTAAAGAAAAAAGTGGACATTCCTAAGATCCACTGTAGACTCAGAATGTGTGGGAAGTAGATGTTACAAAGATTGCTAATCTTTTCTAAACGTCTCAACTGATTCTGATGCAGTAAAGCAAATGATGATCAATAAACTGGTGTCACCACAGAGGTAGACTATGCTACTGTTGGTAAGTGGAACTGTGGGTTAGATCCATTGGAAAAAGTATAGGCCATTTCTCAGCAGGGAGCCAGGGCCATGACTACACAGGTTAGATCACAGGGCAGCAGAAAGTTGAAGTCAAGAAGCCAAAATGAAAGTTCTTCTACCTGCATCAAAACAACATCAAAACTGGAAGAGTGGGAGTCATTTAAGGAATCAAGTGAACTGGGTCTGCCTTAGACATACTTTGAATAAGATTTGTTTGAAATCTCATCAAATAAACATTTCCCATTCGTCAAACATTGAAGTATCAAGAAAATTGTTAGGAAATTGTCTTGGGCATCAACTCACATCTACTGAAACAGAATCAGCATTTTAACCAGCTCTCCAAATGACCAAAACTACACAGCAAAATTTGAGAATCACCCAAACCTGGTCCGTGTGCTGTTGATCTACAGAAACAAGAATCTTCCTGACCTAGGTAGAAAAAAATCAAGCATTTCCCCTGTGAGGAGTTTACAGACCAGAACCTCATCCAATTGACCTCATTGCAGCACTTGACACAGGGTCTTGGAAACTGACTATATACTTCACTGGTTGAGATTTGATGTCTGGCAGAAATAAGTCAAGAACTAATAGTCCAAATCCTCATTTTTTTTCCCTCTGTATTGAGGAATTAAATTGAGGGTGTCATACATACTAGACAAATATTCTATGACTGGGCTATATTCATAAATCCATCTATGGATACTAATGTGGTTCTAAATCCAAACTAGTCACCTGTTCAGCTGCCCATTGTACTAATTCTGCTCCCAATTAAGCACCTCCCCACAAAAGCTGTTCTAAGTATTACAAAGCACTAAAACATATCATACATATGTAGGAAAACCTTGATTTTAATTCTGATAAAGTCACTTTTCAGTTATAGAAGTTAGGAAGCTAGAAGGCAATTTGAAGAGGTGGTTTATTTTATTTTAATTTTTTAAAAATTAACTGCTCCCATTTTCTTAGTTCAGGCTGACCTCAAACTCCTGAGTGCAAGTGTTCCTCCTACCTTCGCCCCAACCCCAACACACCCACAGCAGCTACAGAAATGACCCACTGTGCCTAGTTAATTTTTACTTAAAAAAAGAAATTTTCAAATGGTAAAGTGCAATATTTTTATTTGGCACCTCACAATTTCATTAAACATTACTCTTGCTTACAGTGTTTCTTGATTCAATTTTCTTTTTAAAAACCTGAACGATAAAAAGTACCTTTAAAAGAGTGTTACACTGTGCATTTCAATTTCTGAACACCAGTTTTTACTAAGGATGCTAATACTTGGGTTTGAAAAATGAGCACAAATTTTAGATTGATTAATGATAAAACAATGATACTGTCTTAATAAAAATTAACACTCAAGTCTTCAAAAATACACTATATATATATGAGTGCCATGCTCTTTAAAAAAATCACATTAAAAATTCAAGTTAGATATTAAACTTTTTAAATGATATTGTTTTCCTAAAGTTTGTATACATTTTACATTTTTAAGTATTGCTAATGCTTCTTAAGAATCCATTAAAGTTATAAAACTTACGACAGAACACACCAAAAAAAACCAAAAAACAAAAAACCAACTCCAACTGGAAAGTCTGAGAAATTTGAAAGTTGCTCTGACAATTCCAATCTACTTTCTTTCATGCCCAGATTCACTAAGTATCTCATTTGATTTTCAAACTGCCTTCAGAAGCCACTGGAACAAAACATCATCAAGCTCAATCTCCATTTGGGCATGTAACCCTTTTACAAACACAATTACAGCCAAACACTATTGTAACCTGATTTGCATTTGCACTAAGTTACAAAGCAAATGGAGAATGCCTGCTATGCATACTATGAACTTGTTAGGAGGATATATTCCAGGGCTTCTATGAACACTAATTAAAAAGGTTTTATCTTTCCCCTCTGCTCCACTGAAATTGTGCAAATACCTTGCCTGCTACAACTTTGTTCAAAACCAGTTTTCAAACATGTGATCAAAGCAAGGCAACTATTTCAGGTGGCGTGATTCTGTTTCCCAGTGTACAAGGCTCTAGAGACAAAGTTTCAGTCTAAACTTTGAGCTTCCTTGCCTTTGTTATTTTGTGTTGCAACCTTAGCATTATCCAACTGTGGACTTTTATCTGTGAATATCTAAATCCTGTCTTGTGGAAAACTAATTACTGAACCACTGAGAGCTTCATAATGTCCTGCATTTAAGTCCTGAGCATCATACATAATGCATAGGCAGCAGTCTCTGCACTCTGATTACAGAACATTGTCATTAAGTGAGCAAATTAAAGATGTGAATAATTCACTAGCTGAGCTTATTGTCAGTACTGCATTGTGAAATTAGAATTTCTAATAAGTACTGCAATTTTTTTAACCCAATTAACACAGAGACCATCTTGAGACTGATTAGTACAATAAAAATTATTACCTTATTCTTTTGCTCCACAACAGCCAAATTAAATACTGTACTTAATTATGCGGCATTCATTCCCTCTCTGCTAAAAAAAAACCTATAATTTTAATAAGAGTTCTAATATTTGTATGTGAGCTAAAAATATAACACATGCATCTGTAGCTCACTGTCTCTTTGCAAAGTTTATTTTAGGAGTCTGAACAGAATTATTATCACCAGTGATGGATTATGATGACATTAGTCTATTTTTAAACCAAATATTTTTCCTAAAAACAAACAGCATATATAGCATTGACCAGTAACTAACCTCTACACACTGACTTGAATATAGTAAATCTATGGTTTTTCTTGACTCTCTGAAGGCAGATTAACACAGATTTGTCCCCACTACCCTATTTGTGATTGAAGCTGAAATACATATGTTCTAAAAATGTAATCAATTAGGAAAATAACCAAGTATCTGGAACAGTAGGTCTTACCTTGGATGATCATTTAGCAAACAGGGATCTGTCTGACTCCTGCCAGGCAAGTAAGAAAGTCCACTTTATGCTCGGCATGGTATGATGATCCTATGCAGAGAGTGTCTGCTGCCATGTTAAATAAAGAAAATGATCATTTAAACCAAGGCTTTTGTCTCCCAATATTTCCTCCTGCGGTCCCTTTCGAATCAAAGCCCAGAAAGGCAGGCACATCTGGTGGCAGTCCCTGCCCCTGACCGCAGCAGCCTCTGGAGAGCTCCCCGCTTCCTTTCCAGGTCCTCTGCATCCTGGGTAACTTCACCCCCTGAACCGCAGAAAAGAAGGATGACAGTGCAGGCAGAGTATGAGACTGCTTGTCGGGTCTCCGCAGCCAGCTCCTTCCTGTCTAGACACTTCACAAAAAGCGAATGGGAGGGGAGAACCAGCGAAGGTGCTCTGAAATCAGACACAATGCAGAGAGAGAGAGAGAGAGAGAGAGAGAGAGAGAGAGAGAGAGAGGAGGGGTGGCTGTCAATGCAGATAAATCTGCATATGGAAATTAGGGTTATCCTGTGTACAGTTTTATTTAACTATGATCTACTGTTTTTTTAATTACACCAGAATTTTAGCAAATGAAAGGAAGAGTCTAGAAAACAAGAGAATAACTTCTAATCCAACAGACTCTTAAAATTCCATAGCACCTGCATGTAACTGACCCAGAAGTTGTAGGAAAAAGAGAAGGAAGAAAATATAGAACATCACCCATGTTATTACGCTTAACAGAGGAAAAGAAAAAAATACCACTGCCAAATAAATGGAAATTAGAGTGAAAGGGGGAAAGAATTACAAGGAAGAAAATGGAACCAAAACCACCCTCTCTTGAGCTGATCTTCATAAAATGTCCCCTTAAAATAATGCAGGAATCATACGGGGGGAAGTTATTCAAATTGGATAACTGACATGATATTATATAGAGAAACAAATAGTAAAACATCCTGGTATTTACTATCAGATATAGCTCGGTTTTTGCTCCTCAAAGAACTTTCTGCATCTCTGACCCATAGCGAAATGCTGTTGACTCCAATCAGTTTGAGACATTTCATGTCCTAGCTACCTGAGGACCACAAAAGTTGACTAGTGTGCCCAGCAGTGAGTGATCTACCAGAAACAGAACAGCGTTTGCTCAGAATGTGCTAGTTACATTCATAATCTGAGGGGTGGATTAATGATGTGGATAAATGTCAGCTCTTTTATTAAGCATTTGCCAAGGTACTATCCTATTTCCAGCATTGAGCTAAGGAGACATAAGACAAACAGTACATTGTGCCTAATCTCAAAAGCCTAGAATTCAATGAGAAAAACTGAAATTCAGCTTAGATGAAATGGGTTCTGTAGGTATGCCCTGTTTCGCAGCTGTGTTTTGGGAGTTAAAACATTCCCTCCTGGAGGACGGCTCATAAGACTCAAGAAGCTAAGAGACTTAAAAGGGACAGGAAGCACATACAGCAGCAAGAGTCACCAGGCCCTCCCCAAGGCTACAAAAAGCAGTAACCAGTCGTTGGGGAGCAGAGGCTTTCTCCTAGGAGCTGACTGAAAACTACAAGGAACTTCAGTTTTTTCTGGCAGTGCAGCTGCCTTTCAGTCACTCATGCTCAAGCAAGTAACTGTACCAGGACCCTGTAAGTGATCCCAGTGAACTCCCTGTTTCATTAAACTAGACCTTGGTGGAATCATTTCTTTGATCTGTTGTCAATGAACTATCCAAAGTGTATAGACATTTGTTCATGTCTCCCTAGGAAAATTCACACAACTTGGTATGAACTTTAATAGATGATATGGTTAGATGGTCCTGACTTGAACAGTGTGGACAGTTGTTAGTACTCTTAAGGCTGGCTCTCCAAATATTTGTCTGAATGAATCCTTCAAGGCCAGATCAC
The DNA here is from genome assembly GCF_000622305.1 of Nannospalax galili. NCBI lineage: Eukaryota > Metazoa > Chordata > Mammalia > Rodentia > Spalacidae > Nannospalax > Nannospalax galili. The sequence continues at coordinate 2,583,610 of NW_008343387.1, read as the reverse complement.
TCACTTTAAGCACATTACTTTGTGCCTCTGATTCTTATTTCTTCAGCTATAAAATCCATAAAATTCCTGCTATTAAAACTTGGAATTGGTGGCTCAGTGGGTAAAGGCTTGCTGCACAAGCATGAGGACCTGACTTTCGATGCCCAGCACCCAGATAAAACCTGAGCAGTGCAGAGCGCATCTGTGACTCAAACTCTAGAGCGTGGAGATAAGTGTTCAGCTGGAGCCAGGCAAGCTGAGCTGGTGAGTTTCCGATACAGAGAGAGACCCTGTGATAGAGAAAGACACTTGACATCAACCTCTGGCCTCCACAGGTGCATACGTGGGGGAGTGCACCTGCATACACATATATACACATATGCATACATAAGACACATGGAGAAATATAATGAATTGATGAATAAGTCTGTATCATATGAGGTAATAAAAGTAAGCCATTATTTTTTGTCTGGATCATTATTATTGCTCAATAAAACAAAAAAGTCACAAATCAATTCTCAATTCAAATAATACGTTTGGCAAACCTCTGTGAATCCTCCAGTGTCCTTAGACAGCTTCAGAGGCTGCTGCTGCAACCTCCATCACTCTCCAGTACACCAACTTGCTGTAATTTTCAGCAGGTTTCTCTATATAACACTGGTTCACAACTGGCAGTCATTTTGCCCCACCTTAGAGGAATATAACATTTTCAGAAGATATTTTTAGAGCCACAGGAGGAACGTTGTTATCAGCACTGAATAGACAGAAGCCAGGAATGCTACTAAAGCCTCACCTGTTTTGCCTCTAATAAATTAACACTTGGCATCCTAAGGTGACAGCCTGATTCTAGGATTGGCATGGTGTGACGGTTAGCCTCAGCTGTCAATTTGACAAACTTAGAGTCACCTGGGAAGAGAGAACCTCGACTGAAGAGCTGACTTGATCAGAATCGCCTGTGGCCTTGTCTTAACTGCTAACTGTTGTAGGAAAGCCAGCCCACTGTGGGCGCTGCCACCCCTGGGCTGGTGGAGCTGGGCTGTGTAAGAAAGCTAGCCGACAGCAATTGAGGGGACCAGTGAGCAATGTTCTTCCTTGGCGTCCACTTCAGCTCCTTTCAGCCTCCCTCCAAGATGAACTGTAACCAAATAATTCTTTCCTCCCCCAAGCTTCTTTTGGTAAGTGTTTTATCACAGCAACAGAGATGCAAACCAGAACAGACAGGAAACATACAGAGAGCCTGAAGCATCTGGTAGTGATAAAAAGTAAAAAGCACCAATAAAGCAAGCAGAAACAAAAATAATATCTTATTTCATTTTACTTATTATTGCATGTGTGTGGTGCGGTGGGGTAGCACTCATGCCCTTGCATATGTGTCACGGTCCGAGGACGACTTTTGGAAGTCAGTCTTGAGGATCAAATTCAAGTTATCTGGCTTACTCAGCAAGCACTTCATCTGCTGAGCCATCTCACTGGGCCAAAACAAATAAAATTTTCAAACCCATGTTGCTAGGCATCTGGGAAAGAGACATAGAAACCATTTGAATGAGGTCCCAATGGCTAACGCTGTAATTATTTGACAATGGAATATTCAGAGTAATATTGGATTACAGCTGAGTGTATGATAGAATTGTCCATGAATCCACACTGATGATAAACAAATGCAGATGCATGAGGCTCAAAGTTTAATCCTAACCCTCACACTTCCAGCTCATGATCCGTTATTGAAGGGAGTCCGGGCAGGAACTCAAGAAGTAACTTGAAGCCAAAATCATGGAGGAATCCTACTTACTGGCTTGCTCTCTCACTAACAGGCTAGCTTTCATAAACCACCCAGGACACCTGCCAAGTGATGGTACCACTGACAACGGGGTAGACCTCCTGCATCAATTGATAATCAAGATAATCCCTCACAGACATGCCAACAGACCAACATGATGAAGAAAATTATCCAACTGAGACTCTTTTCAAGTGAATCTAGACTGTTAGGTTGACACTTAATGTAACAGGAGAGCATCCCCCAAAAACGTATTGCTTCTGTCCTCAACTCTGCACATAAACTGTGACTCTTCTCAATAAATGCCATTTATGGCCACCTCGTTATTTAACTCTAAAACTTAAGCAAGCAAGCAAACAAATGAAATAGTAATTCTTCTTTGCACTGGTTAGTTTTTGTTATCAACTTGACACAAGCAAGTTGACCTGAGAAGAGGGTCTCTAGACTGAGGGATTTTCCAAACCATATTGGCCTGTGGCCAGGTGTTGGGAACTGTCTCTATTGTTGGCCAATGTGGGAAGGCCCAGTCCATTGCAGGCAACGCCACACCTAAGCAGGTGGTGCTGGGTTGTGTAAAATAGCTGACAGAGCACAAGCCAGAGAGACAGAGCCAGTAAGAAACTTTAATTCATGGTTTCTGCATTTGCAGCTACCCTGGAGTTCTTGCCCTGACTTCCCTCAGTAATAAACTCTTAAAATGTACATTGAAATAAACTATTTCCTCCCCAAGTTGCTTTTTGTCATGGTGTTTATCACAGAACGCAAACTGGAACACTCCTACACAGTACTCTGATTTCTTTTCTGTCTTTCTTTCTTTTTTGAAAGATATATATATATATATATAATTTTTGTGTATTTCATACAGAACATCTCAATGAACCATCCCATAGCCCCCACACTGGAATTCGTACATTCTGTCATTTGTCTTAAGGCCTGTTGTGTCAAGTTAGTGTCTCCAGACATCCTTCAGTGCAAGTTCACCTAATGAGGTCTGCTCAGCCTATCTAGTCTCTCGCTTTAGGAAGATCAGCTCTTCCTCACCCAGCAGTAATCAGCTGATGCCATATAGGTCAAAAACCTCAAAGTGAAACCTGAAACTCTGATTCCTTATTGACCATCCAGCAAATGCACTCAGTAACACCTTCTAATACATCAAGACTGTATCTCTCCATTTACACTTTGGTCCAATCTACCAAATTCACCTACAGAATTCTGAGAGAATACTAACTGATCTCCCTACTTCGAGACTTAGAATTTCCCTACTGCAGCCAGCCAGGGCGATTTCATAACAAGAGCTGTTTTACTTCACTCAGAATCTCTACAGTGGTGCTGAAAGTCAAGGCCAGAGTTCTCCTGGGCTGACCCTCTCTACTCTTGCACTTCACCAAGAAATCTTGTTCTTACTCGTGCAGTACATGCTCTCAGAGATCATTTTTAGCAGTTTCCTCTTTTTAGTCAGGTCTCAGCTGAAATGTCCCCTAGTTGGTAAGGTTTCTCTGGGCCTGCCAATATAAAATAGTTGAAACATCCTTTACCTTCATTTTAATTTATTTTATTTATTTATTTATTTAAATTTTAAAAATAAAATGTGTATGAATGTTTGCCCGCATGTATGTAAGAACATCCGTGACATGCAATTCCCATAGAGGCTAAAAGCAGGTGTCAAATCCGCTAGAGCTGGAGTTATGAGCGGCTGTTAGCTACCCTGTGAATGCTGGGAACTGAGTTCAGCTTCCCTGTAAGGGCGGTCAGTGCTCTTAGCCACTGAGCCATCTCTCCAGCCCCTTCCTTCATTTTTTTGACATACCTCCCATCACTTCATTTTGTGTTTGTCTCTAATGTCTGGCCCAGTACCAGCACATACATTCTGTGTATGTGCCTCATTTATTCACTGCTCTATCTCTAATGCTTAAACAGTTGGTGTTTAGTAGCTGCTCAAAATTTTATAATTTTCAGGCAGATTGTCAGTTCCAAGTTTCCAGGAAGATGTGTTTTCCTGATCCACATATTTCTATCCCTGCCCAGTTTTATTATGGTGTCTGTTTCATGCTTGTCCCTCAGTTAAAGTAAGGTAAGAACACAACTGAGCATGGACGATTTCACCTTCTTAAACTTGTTTCATGTTATGAGCAATCTCAATCATCACTTTTGGAAATGATGAGGAAACCATAGCCATCTAAATCACAGTTTTTCTGTGAGGTTTTTAATGTTTCATTTTTCTTTGTTTGGCTTTTTGAGAAAAGGGTCTCCCTATAGCCCCAGCTGGGCTGGAACTCAGTCTGGCTCCCTATTCTCACAGAGATCTTCCTGCCTCTGCCTCCCAAATGCTGCTGGGATTAAAGGCATGCACCACCATGAGGTATTTTTACATGATAAGAAATTCATCATCTTAGTTAAAATAGTTTAAGAAAAATGTGATATTTATTATAATAAACCTGATTATGCTCAGAATAAAAGGGCAGGAATGTTAATAAATCAGAAAAGGTACTAGAACTAGGAAATTTCAAAGTTCTTATAGGAAGAAGTCAGCAATATCTCAATTCAGTTTTTGCTTTCTTTCAGTCTTATTCTGATTACATGCCTGTCTTTACCTAGTCACATGGTCATTCATACGGTCATATGTGCTTTTGTCTCCTCTACCTGTTTTCTGGCTTTCTCTACTTATCTCTATACATGTTAGGAGGTGCTTGTCCCATGGTTCCTGAAGCAGAATCACCTCAGGTCAAGTTGGGGGTTTCAGCAATCTCTTTCAGTCCCACCAGAACTATTCAACAGTCTTCTGTTGCCAAAAAGCAAGATCTTTTACTGTCCACACAGCTAGTAAAAACCTGGCCTTCTGGGAAGTGGATGTGTAGATGGGGAAAGGAAAATTTTTTTTTAAGAGAAAGAAGGTTGTGATCAATGAAGAAGACACCCACCAAGTTTCTACTGCAGCTAGAAGTCAGACATCAAGAATGCAAAAATCATGAAATCTTAGACCAAGAGGGTTGTCTTATCTCCTTAGGTTGGTTTGGTCTTTTCTAATATTCAAGCAATGTAAATATTCATGCAGTTTAAGAAAAAAAGGATTTCCTTCCCAATTTTATGTTCCTAGTTCATGTGTAATCTGTGTAACTTTTCACATATAAAATTTTAAAATATTTTATTTATTATTTTTATTTTATGTGTATGCATGTATTGCCTGCATGTATGTAAATGCATCCATGTCATGCAATGCCCATGGAAGAAAGAAGAGGACATTGGATGCCCTGGAAATGGAGTTACAGACAATTGGTAGCTGCCATGTGAATGCTGGAATTCAAATCTGCATCTTCTGCAAGAGTAGCTAGTGTTCTTAACTGCTGAGCCATCTCTCCAGCACCCCATATATAAATCCTTTTGATACATAAATTGGTTCATGGCATATACATTAAGCTTCAATGCATAAACTAAATAGAAGTAACAGCAGGGTGGCATTTTCTTTGTTTAATAGATGGAGAGACAAAATTCAGTGTTGCTTTCAGTTAGCAATGTGCTTATCTAGCTGGCAGGACACCCTATATTCAATCCCCAGCACCCCATGGATGCAATTCTGTAACCCTAACACTAGGGAGGTAGATGCAGGGGTATTAGAAGTTCAAGATTGGGTGTGGGGGCTGGAGAGATGGCTCAGCGGTTAAGAACACTGGTTGTTCTTGTAGAAGACCCAGGTTTGAGTCCCACCACCCACATGGCAGCTAACAACTGTCTGTAACTCCAGTTCCAGGGGCTCTGACAGCCTCTTCTGTCTTCCATGGGCATTGCACAACACGGGTGCACATACATGCAGGCAATACACTCATACACATAAAATAAAAATAATAAATAAAATATTTTTTTTAAGTTCGAGGTCATCCTTGGCTACAGAGGAAATTCAAATTCATCCTGGAATACATGAGACCCTGTCTCAAAAATAAATGGCTGCCTATGAAAGCAATTACTATCCACTTGACAAGCCCTTGCATCCTCCTAGCTAATGCAATAGTCAGGCTTGATTAGTTTCCATATGATCCAATTGTGGTCAAAATGAAGTTAACTCACTAGATTCAATTTTTCTCAATAATTACAACTAAAAACTTTGAATTTTAAAAATTACTCAGAAATGATGAACTTATAGAATACCAAGCAAATGGAAAAGAAAATCAAAATTAAAGGTAACGCCTATGCAGGCAGAAGTGTTATGGTTTATATATGTTTCAATAATGTCTCCAATGATTACAGGCTTTCACTCCAACATGGTGGTACTGTGAGGTGATGGAAACTTTAAAGGCAGGACATAGGAAAGGTCCTTGGTCATTGGGATGTAACTTCATTCTCCAATAATCCCCTGGATCCCCAGAAGAGGGTTGCTATAAATGAAGCTAAACTTGCTTCTATTCTCTCTTTCTGCTGAGGGATCAAGATGTTACCTGCTTGTTCCTGTGTGCACTCCTGCTATTGCTATCTACCATGATGTGATGTAGCACAGGGTAGCCCTTGCCACAAAGCCTGAACTTTGAACCTCCAGAATTTTGAGCTAAATAAACTATTTGTTATAAATAACCTACTTTGGTTATTTCATTATGACAATGAAATAATACATTGAGTTTCATCTACTAATACAATGAGTTTCATCTACCTGCTAACTTTGACTCAAAGATTAACTGAACTGGGCATCATGGGTATGCACTGAAAAAAATCTCCAAGAGAAACCATTGTGGTCCTAAAAGATCAAGAGAAGAATATTTCTAATTGGAAAATATTTAAGCGAGTTCAATTTTGGTTTCTCTCTCTCTCTCTGTCTCTCTCTCTCTCACTCTTTCCCTCCCTCTCTCCCTTCTTCCTTCCCTTATTTTTCTTCTTTCTCTTCTAGCCCTTCCCCAAAGCCTGCCACAATCATGGAGGTACATTAAATGATGGATTGTGGAGGTAGGGTAAACACCTAAAGTCAAAGAAACCCCAAATCTTGAAATAGAAACACACACACATATATATGTATGTATACATACATGTGTGTATGTGTGTATAAATATAGAGAGACAGACAGATATGCAAATATATACATATACACATGTTTGTTGTGAAAATTGGGTATAGAGGGGAATGGGAGTAATGTCTTTGTTATTTTTTTTAATATTTATCATTTTTATTTTATTTTATGTGCATGAGTGTGTTGTCTCCCTGTATGTAAGGACACCTGTGTCATGCAACCCCCACAGGGGTCAGAAGAATTATAGACAGCTGCCATGGGGGTGCTGGGAAGTAAACTAGTCTCCTTTGCAAGAGTAGTCAGTGCTCTTAACTGTTTAGCCATCTCTCCGGGCCTCCTTATGTTTTTTTTATTTTATTTCTATTGCTTTTGCTAGAAAGCCATTCCATGGAATTAGAAGTTCAGGAGGACTCCAGCTAAGAGAACTCCAAGTTTCTCTCCAGTAGAACCAAAGAAAAGAGGCCCTAAGAGCCAAATCATGGAGGAAATCTTGGTGAGGATAGTCATAGATCATGTTTTTCTGTGTAGAAATCAACACAAAAATCCCAGGCTCACCTCTAGGATGGGCTTGTGTGAAATGTAACAAAGATGCATACCAAATGCTTTGACAACACACATATAAAATACCACCCAAGCCTCAAACTAACCATGAAGTGACATATGTATAAGGCAGACCCAAAATAACATAATAAATACAACTTTCAAAGAAAGTGAAACATTGCCAGCCTGAATTTAACCAAAGCAATTGCCTTCTACAACAAATACTTCCCCTTTCACTAATCATAAAAACGGGAAGGGAACCTACCATTATTTGAAGACCTTTCCGATATTCTTAAAACATGAATTTTAAATGCATAAATTACTGGACGTACCACAAATTATCAAAATCTAGCCAAATTTTAAGGAAAAAAATACCATAATCAACAAATGCAAACTCTTTAAGTGTCCCTCCTAACCATATGTCAAAATTTAATCCTTATCGTGGAACCTATAAGGAGTGACTGGAGAGACACCCTGTCTTCTGTGATGCTCCAGGACCATGTGGTGTACAAATGAAACCACACCCAGACCCAGTCTGCCTGTCTGCCAGTCACCTCACCCACAGCTCAGCTCTGGAACCACATGGTATCCTGTGACCCTGACCCCAGGTAGGATCTCCCAGAGCCACTCCACCATCCCACTTACCAAGACACTCTGAGACCACATAACGTCCTATGCTCCTGATCCCAGATAAGGCTCCCTATTCACTTCCATCTGAGGATGGTGTAGTGTCCTGTGCGCAACTCCCAAAGAATACTGCCCACTCACACTGTGACCATAGCCCCTGCAACCCAGTGAACACTTGTAAAGCCTGATAACTTCAGAAGATCAGCAGTGAGAATCTTCTAAGACCACAGAAACTTTGCTGCTAGACTCAGAAATTACACCTATCCCTAGATGAACTGAAACTATTTTGACACACCATCCCACATCAACACAGAATGAACACCAAGCACCACTCAGATGGTTTACAACCTGAGAAGTTGAGGTAAGAACAATAAAAAAGACCCAAATACTCACTCAATAAAAGCGAGATCACAAATCCATACCAAGAAACACCACCACTGATGTAACTCCAGATGCCTAGATCCCATCACAAAAACACAAACATAAATAACCGAGACAGTATGTCTCCTCCAGAAATAAGCACCCCTTTGCAATATTTCCAGAGAAGAATAACTTAGTAGATGTACAAGACAATGATTTCAAAGTAACTATTGTAAATATGTTCAAGGAACTCAGAGACTCTGAATAAAAGACCAGATGAAGAGTGGAAAACACAATTGAATGAAATAAGTAGCAGAATTCAAAATTTGAGATGAGAAGTCAGCAAAGAGAAGCTCTGAGGAAAAGCTGAACTTAAAACTGAAAATGGAAACTCAGGAATTCAGACAAAAAAGCTTAGAGGAAAGCCTCACAATAGATTGGATCAAGTGGAAGAGAGATACTGTGAAGACACAGTAGAGAAAAGGGATCCCTCAGTTAAAGAAGATGTTAAATCTAAAATAACTCAAGAGTGAAACACGTAGGAATTCTGGAACACTACAAAAGACTAAACCTACAAATACTAGGCAAAGGAGAAGGAGAAGAAACCCAGGCCAATGATACAGAAAATATTTTCAACAAAGTAGTGACTGGGTCATGACTGCACAGCCTTCCCAAAGAAATGAACACCATTTGTGAATAAATGGTTTATCACAGGGTTGGCATGATTCCCCTGCCTCGCCACAGGATCACAACCCAGCACGAAGGCTCTCAATAGATGCCAAGCAAATACAGGCAGGATGCTGCACTTATGAACTTCCAGACCATGGGCAAAATAAAGATCGTTTCTTTTTATTATTATTATTATTATTATTATTACTATTATTATTATTATTTTATGTATATGTGCTGGATAGCTTTAGTGTCAACTTGACACACCTGGGTTCAGGGAGCCTCAGTTGGGGAATTGCCTCTATTGGACTGGACTGTGACCATGTCTGAAGGGGCATCTTTTTTAAAAATTATCATAGCAGTTCCAGGATTATTGTACGTGGTTTTGCTGCTGCTGCTGCTGCTGTTGTTGTTGTTGTTGTTGTTGTTGTTGTTGTTGTTTTGTGTTTGTGGTGCTGAGGTTTGAGCCCACAGCCTTCAGCATGCTTGGCAACTACTCTGTCATTAAGCAATATCCTCAGTCCTAAATCTCATTTCTTCATAAATCATCCACTCTGTGCAGATAAAGTAACAAATGCTAGACATTTCAGAAGGAAATGAATATACATTAGAATTATGAAACACATGGAATACAGCTGCCTTGTAACCACCCTCCAAAATGTAAAAGTGAAAATTCTTCAAGTGAATAAAACTACAGAAATTTTATGCAGAAGAGTAGATAAGAGTAAAAAAGAGAAATAGAAATTTTAGAAAAAAAAATCTGAAATAAATTAACAAGATAAATGCAAAAGGAGAAAGGAAATGACAAAGGAAAGCATCACTGAATTTGAAAATTAACCGAAAAATTGTATAGTCTAAACAATGGAGTGGTACTGAAAAATGATGATCAGTCTCATGAAATGGAAAACAGAGTATCAAGACTGGAAGATAAAGTGGACAAACTAGACCACTCAAGCAAAGATTATGAAAAATTTAAAGAACCACAAGAATGGAATATGCAGGCCACAAAAAGACCAAACTTACCAATCATAGGCGCACAGGAAGAAGAATCCCAAGATAATGGCATGGACCAGATCTTCAACAGAATTGTGGAAGAAAATTTCCCCAAATTAAAGAAAGACATGTCCATACGAATACAAGAAGCACATAGAACACCAAGCAGACAGGACCAGAAAAGAAACTCTCCACAGCACATTATAGTAAAACCACCAAAGGTACAGAACAAGGAAAGAATACTGAAAGCTTCAAAAGAAAAACAACAAGTCACATGTAAAGGAAAACCCATTAGGATCACAGCTGACTTTTCAGTGCAAACTATGAAAGCCAGAAGAGCCTGGAAAAAAGTATTCCCAGTTTTAAAAGACCACAGATGCCAACCCAGGTTACAATACCCAGACAAAATGTCTATTATAGTCAAAGGGGAAAGAAAAGTCTTCCATGACATAAATAGGCTGAAGGAATTCATGTCCACAAAACCAGCCCTTCCGAGAGTTCTGGAAGGAATACAAAGAGCTGAATAAAGAAATGACTATACCCAAGGGGTTGTGGAAAGAAATCCAATGAAGGCATAACTGTGGAAAAGTACAGCTATATCAAGAATGTAAACAGAAATAAAAATGACAGGATTCAATACTCATCTTTCATTAATAACTTTAAACATTAATGGACTGAACTCCCCAGTCAAAAGACACAGACTATATGAATGGATTAAGAAACAAAACCCATCTTTTTGTTGTCTGCAAGAAACTCATCTCACTTTCAAGGACAAACACTAACTTAAAGTGAAAGGATGGAACAAAATATATCAAGCAAATGATACTAAGAAAAAAGCAGGCATTGCAATTTTAATATCTGACAAAATAGACTTTAAACTAAAATTAACCAGAAGAGATAAAGAGGGCCACTTTATTCTGATCAAAGAAAAATAAATCAAGAAAATATTATAATCATGAACATATATTCACCAAACTCGGGTGCACCCAACTTCATAAAAACAATACTATAGGCCTTTAAGAACCAGATTAATCCCAACTCATTAATAGTAGGGGACTTCAATACCCCATTGTCTCCATTAAATAGGTCAATAGGGAAGAGAATTAACAGAGAGATATCTGAATTAAACAATATCATATATCAAATGGATATATGATACCATCTACCAAGTATTCCACCCAAGCACCAAAGGACACACTTTCTATTCAGCACCCATGGAACCATCTCCAAAATTGACCATATACTGGGTCACAAAACAAATCTGAACAAATACAAAAAGATTGAAACAATTCCATGCATTCTATCAGACCACAATGCAAAAAAACTTACATCAACACCAGAAGAAGCCCTAGTCACCACATGAACACATGGAGATTAAACAACACACTCCTGAATGTTGAATGGGTCAAAAGAGAAATTAAGAAAGAAACAAAAGTATTCCTGGAACTAAATGAAAAGGAAAATACAACACAAAAAAACCTCTTGGAAAACTCCGAAAGCTGTCCTTAGCAAAGTTTATAGCTCTAAGTGCCTACATCAAAATATCGGAAAGGACACAAATAAATGACAACTAAATAAATTGCAACTAAAGACACTTGAAGAGCAACAGCAAATGAAACCCAAACGCAACAGACAAGAAGAAATAACAAAAATCAGAGCAGAAATTAATGAAATCAAAACAAAGAAAACAATACAAAGAATTAACGAATCCAAGAGCTGGTTCTTTGAAAAGATAAACAAGATTGACAGACTGCTAGGTCAGTTAACCAAAAGAAAGAAAGAGCACCTCCAAATGAACAAAATCATAGATGAAAGGGGAAACATCACAACAGACACCAGAAAGATACAGAACATTATAAGGGAATACTTTAAAAACCAGGCCTATGTGCTACTAATTTGAAAACCTAAAAGAAATGTACGGATATCTAAAGGCATGGGAACCACCAAAACTAAACCAAGAAGAGATTAAGAGCTTAAAAAGACCCATGACACAAAAAGAAATTGAAAAAATAATACAAAACCTCCAGGCTAAAAAAAGCCCAGGACCAGATGGATTTACAGCAGAATTCTATCAGACATTTAAAGATCTACATCCAATACTACTTGTTTTATTTAAAAAAATAGAAATGGAGGGAGAACTTCCAAATTCCTTCTATGAAGCCAGCATCACTCTAACACCAAAGACAGGTAAAGATGCAACCAAAGAAGAAAACTATAGACCCATATCCTGAATGAACATAGATACAAAAATTCTCAATAAAATACTTGCAAACCGCATACAGACACACATCAAAAGGATCATCCACCATGATCAAGTCAGCTTTATCCCAGAGATGCAGGGATGGTTCAATACATAAGTTAATAAGTGTCATAAATCATATATATGGGCTCAAAGACAAGAACCACATGGTCATCTCAATAGATGCAGAGAAGGCCTTTGACAAAATTCAATATGTGTTTATGATCAAAGTCCTGGGGGGAATTGGACTGTAGGGAACATACCTCAACATAATTAAAGTCATATATAACAAGCCCACAGCCAACATTATTCTAAATGGATGATC
>NW_008343387.1:2567950-2570900 GCF_000622305.1 Nannospalax galili | reverse complement strand
AAATTAATCTACAAAAGTCTGTAGCCTTTCTATATACCAATACATGCAGTCAGAGAAAGAGCACAGGGAAACCCTCCCATTCACAATAGCTGCAAAAAAAGTAAAATATCTCAGAATAAACCTAACCAGTGACATTAAAGACCTCTACAATGAAAATTTTAAATCTTTAAAGGAAGAGATTGAGGAAGACATCAGAAGATGGAAGGACCTCCCATGCTCATGGATTAGAAGAATTAATACTGTGAAAATGATCATCCTAACAAAAGCCATTTATAGATTCAATGCAATAGCAATCAAAATCCCCATGACATTTTTCACAGAATTGGAAAAAAACATCCTAAGATTCATATGGAAGCGCAAAAGACCTCAGATAGCCAAAGAAACTCTGAACACAAAGAGCAATGCCAGGGGGATTACTATACCAGATTTTAAACTGTGTTACATAACTATAGTCATAAAAACAACATGGTACTGGCACAAAAACAGACCCATAGATCAATGGAATAAAATTGAAGGCACAAATATGAGTACATGCAATTTCAACCACCTGATCATTGTCAAAGGGGCCAAGAATATTCACTGGAAGAAAGACAGCAGGTTCAGCAAATGGTGCTGGCAAAACTGAATCTCTACCTGTAGAAAAATGGAACTAAACCCCTATCTTTCACCTTGCACAAAAGTCAATTACAAATGGATCAGAGACCTCAGTGTAATGCCTGAAACTCTGAAACTGTTAGAAGAAAACATTGGCAAAAACCTATAAGATATAGGTATAGGAAAGTATTTTCTACACAGGATATCAATTGCTCAGGAAACAAGGGCAAGAATTAACAAAGGGGACCTCATTAAACTAAAAAGCTTCTGTATATCACAGGCGGCAACAAGGGAAGTGCACAGAAAACCCACAGAATTGGAGAAAATCTTCACCAGCGACACATCTGACAGAAGTTTAACATCCAGAATATATAATGAAGTCAAAAAACAGAGAATCAAGACAAGAAGTAACCCAATTAAAAGATGGGCAAGGGAGTTGAACAGAGAGTTCTCAAATGAAGTAAAGATGGCTATGCAGCATCTTAAAAGATGTTCAGCATCACTAATAATTATGGAAATGCAAATTAAAACACTTTAAGATTTCATCTTACCCCACTCAGATTAGCTAAGATCAAGAGAACAAATGATACCAAATGTTGGAGAGTATGTGGGGAACAGGGAACACTCATCCACTGCTGGTGGGGCTGCAAACTTGTTCAACCCCTATGGAAAGCAGTGTGGAAAACTCTTAAAAAATTACAAATGAACCCACCATTTGACCCAGTTATGCCACTACTTGGCATATACCCAAAGAACTCATCCTATTGCAGAGATACTTGCACATCCATGTTTGTTGCTGCTCTTTTCACAATAGTTAAGAAATGGAAGCAACCTAAGTGTCCCTCAATTGATGAGTGGATAATGAAAATGTGGTTCATTTATATGATGGAGTTTTACTGAGCAGTAAAGAAAGATGAAATCATGAAATTTACAGGTAAATGGATGGAACTAGAAACTGTTATACTAAGTGAAGTAACACAATCTCAGAAAAAAAATCAATATATGTTCTCCCTCATATGTGGATCCTAGTACCAAGCCCTGATAAGTGATAGTGCATCCAGACATAACTGCAGGAACCAGGATAATGGAAAGTAACCAGTGAGGTAAAGGAAAAGAAAGAACCTGAAAGAGAAGAACAGTAGGAAACAGCCCTTAATAATGGAGATATGGATAAAAATTGGGTTATTTTAAGGGTAGGAGGAGGGAAGTTATACAAGGAACCTAGGAGATAAAGGGAAAGAAGGAGCTCGAGAGAGGTAGGACCATAGGAGAAGGGTATTGTTAAGGGAGAAAGGGGGGAAATGGGGGAACCTTAATTAGGGAAACCATGATGGAGGGGTGAGACAATGTGAGAGATAATGCCTAGCTAGTTTTAAAAATCAGAGGAAACCATATTACTCCAACAACCTACTGTCAAATTATACATACCAGATCAAGAACTATATGTCTAGGTAAGGTTCTCTGAGAACAATTGGTCTTTGCCCAAGATTTACCTACATGACACACAGTAATTAAAAGTACCCGACTGGTGGAATTAATCTTCTTAGATGTTTAACAGACATACTTTGAGGCCTATACTAATTTGGTCAGAGGGACATAAAGGACAGTTTTTGCTCCTTTCCCTCCTAGGTTGAATAGCTCCAGGGGACTATGAGCATCTCCCAAAATGTCCTGGAACTGTGGTGGGTCACCTGTCCTCTTGATCAAGGAGGCCGAGGAGACCATACGAGATGGACTTCAACCAGTGTCCAGTCTACAAAGAGGATGTTCAACACAGAGGAATCATTTCCTCCATGCTTCCAAGCGAAGCCCGTCACCGTTGAGCAGGACCTTTGACTTATCTTCACATAGGTGGAACTGGTAAATGAAAGGAGCCAGAGGCTCCTCCCAATCCCATGTGACCCCTGAGGAACAGATCCTCAAACGACCTTAAGAGTAAAATTAATTTGGTTTATCTAGGCCAGCTGTAAGGCCTTAAACACCCAAAAGGAAAGTATAACCAAAGATTAAAGTGGCCAATATAATTTCTTAAGTGTCCATATGCATAGCCAAAGTCTAAATAGCAAGCAACAATGCCAGATAGGAGACACCTTCTTTTGAGTTGTTGGCCAGGGTGACCAAAGGGACTCCTAGATAGAAACCCATCATAGAACTGGGAAAATGAACAGCAGACCCCAATCTTATTTAAAGGAATATTGACAACTGATTGCTGCTAGATGTGGAACAGTTGACCTTCCTAAAACAAAGTCCTCTATATAGGCTGACTAAATTTACCAGAAGGGCTGACAGGGGGAATGGATGAGGGTGCTGACAACACAGTGGACAGTGACAGGGATGGCAGAGTATGGAGCCTCTA
>NW_008343387.1:2554139-2567642 GCF_000622305.1 Nannospalax galili | reverse complement strand
ATTAGAAGCAAAAACAATGAGTCTTTCTGCAAGGAACAATGTATTCTAAAATGAAATGGAGATCTTTTTTAAAGGTTAAAAACTCATTCAATCTTATGTCTTACAGGGCTTATACTGAGTTCAATATTGTATAACTGTATTAGCTGAACTGTGAACTTAGAAACTTACAGCCACTTGTGAAAGAGATGTCCTCTTGCTCTGGAGTTTGTTACTGAATATGTTACAGCTGTAGTGAAATGCTTCTAATCATGTGGTTATTAAATTCTTTTTAATTACTTCTTGTTAAATAGTAGAGGTGATAAACATTACCAATGAAATCTACCTGATGACTTTATATCCATACTCAGGTACTAAGGATCCGAGTGTAACTGACTGTGACTAGCAATAATCAGATACATAGAGATTAAAGACACATGTGGAAACACCTATGTGTTAGTAGTATTAAAAATGCAGGAAACAGCATATCTTACATACAAATGGCAATCTTCTTTAAGGGTAAAAACACACAGAGATACATGCCTGTCATCCTAGCACTTGGGAGGTGGAGGAAAGAGGACCAGAAGTTCAAAGCCATCCTCAGCTATATAATGAGTTCAAGGCCACCCTGGGCTAAAAATTTAAAAAAATTAAAAATAAATAAATAAAATAAATTTTTAATTAAAAATGTATCTCTGATTATCAAAAAGTGATGGGCAATAAAATCCCTATCAATCAAAATAAATAAATAAATAATAAATAAATATTTTTAAAAATTTAGCCCCAAACACAAGAAAATTGAAACATTACATTAAAAGAACAATTAATTATATAATTGCAGATTTCTCTTTTTCTTTTTCTTTTTCCTCCCCTCCCTCCCTTCTTCTCCCCTTCCTTTCTTCTATTTTCAAAACAGCGTCATGTAACCCTGGCTGGTCTGGAACGTGCTATGTAGACTAAGATGGCTTCAAACATTCAGCAATCCTCTTGCCTATGCCTCCCACATAGTGGGAATACAGGTATGCACCATGCCAGACTTGACACAGATATTTTAACAGGAAATACCAAGGGCAATACACAGTAGAAAACAGCCTTTAAAACTAAAGAAAGGCTATTCTTTCAGGGATCATTTCTGTAGTTCCTTTCTAGAGAAGTTTCTCTAACTATGTAGAGTACCAGAAATCAGAGACATAGCATTCTCTCCTGAGCATGAAAGCTGGCTGTTGGTGTTGCTTTGCTGCAACTGCCATTTACCATTGATGACTGTTCTCTCTTTCCAGAGAGTAGTGGGAGAGGATGCAGCCTGAGTGGTTTAAAAAAAACTCTAAAAGAGGGCTGTAGTGATGGCTCAGTGGTTAAGAACACTGGCTGCTCTTCCCGAGTACCTGGATTTGATTCCCAGCACCTAAATGGCAGCTAACAACCAAGGGAAACTTCAGTTCCTCGGGATCCAATGCCATCTTCTGGCTTTGCATGAAACAGGTACATTTATATATATGCAGGCAAAACACTCATACACATAAAATAAAAAATAAATAAATAACTTTAAAACTCTGAAGAAAATAACTGTCAACTTAATAATACATATCGACTGAAAATTAAGGTGAAAGAAGATGCTATCGGGTGAAGGAAAACTGAGAATATGTTGCTAGTGCACTTAGTTTACAAGAAATGCTAATGGAAGTTTGGTAGGCTGCAGGTTTATGATATGAAAACAAATTCTTGAAATTCTAGGATGAAGGAAAAGCAACATATATGGTGAATATTTGGGTGAATATAATAACTTACAGTCTCAACGTTATTTTAATTCTTTTTGCATTTTAAAAATTGTGTGTGTGTGTGTGTGTGTGTGTGTGTGTGTGTGTACACGCTCCATGGCACAAATATAGAGGTCAGAACTTAAAAGAGTCAGTTCTCTCCTCCCACTGTATGGCTTCCAAGGATCGAAATCAGATCACCAGGTTTGCTGACAAGAGCCTTTATCCACTGAGTCATCTTGCCTGCCAAAGACTTTAATAAAATTATCCCTAAGAATGATAATGCTATGTAGGTAATTTTCAACAAATGTAGTGTAATATATAAGGGAACTGTTATATAAACTGAGGAAAGTGAAGAAAACCATTTGGTTTTAAGGCTGATGGACAAAAGTTGCTAGAAAGAAACTGCACCTTCAAACTGAACCTTCTGCAAGGCTGATTAACTGATTAGAACTCCACTGATTATGGAGAGTTTGAATTCTTTCGAGTCCAGAGCCAAATTAACTTGGAGCATCTTTAGCCCACTTAATAGTCATTTATTGTCCTCCTCTGTGCATGACTCAACATCCTTTGTGGCTATTAGGTAAATCATTTGGAATAAAAATAGAGCACTAGTTCTCCCTTGGAATGAATTAGCAGGAGACTACCAGCTTCCACCAACCCAAAAGCTAAGAGTATCATCAGATAGCATCTAAGTCCTATAACAGTTTTCGCCACTTTGCTATAACCCAGATCTCTGGTTGTTTCCACCAAAGTATTTGAAAAGGTGTCTTGATTTATGGCTTTCTTTGTTTTGATACTACAAAAACATGAAACTGTTACCGCATTGGAACATGGAATTAGAGGGTGACATATATCTGTGTTTTCAGGCCATAGTCATTCATATTTGGCTCCATATAAACTATCCTCTATCTCTTTTGAGGTGGGAGTCATGTTTTTGCATCAATAGGTTCTTACACTTTCCTTAAAATGTCAAACATTAATTCATATATTTGGAAATATTAAATGTGTGTATCATGATCCCTAGATAAACCATCATAAATGTACTATAAAGAGCTATGGCTAAGGGTAGGCATGGTGGCATACACTTTTAATCCCAGTACTCAGGAGGCAGAAGCAGAAACAGGGATATCTCTGTGAGTTAGAGGCCAGCCTGGTCTACATAGTGAATTCCAGTCCAGCTAGGGATACATAGTGAGACCCTGTCTGAAAAAAAAATTTTTTAAATGAATATGACTAAAATAGTAATTGGTAAATTAAAACAGAATAGTAAAAACAGTCAAATAACACAAAATATTCAAGAAAGAGGGAACATGGAGTCTAGACCAAATGCAGAGGGCCAAAAGAAAGCTAATAAAAACATGGTCCTATCCATAGCTCAACTTTTAATTGAGTCATTTGCTTTTTTGAGTCTTTGTTTTTTTGAGTTCTTTATGTATTCTGAATATTAATCCCCTGTCAAATGTGTAGCTGATGAAGATTTTAAAAGATGGGCTATGGATTTGAACAGAGAATTCTCAAAAGAAGAAATAAAACTGGCTATGAAACACCTTAAAAACTGTCCCGCATTCTTAGTAATTAGGGAAATGCAAATCAAAACCATTTTAAGATTTCATCTTACCCCAGTCAAAATGGCTAAGATAAAGAGAAAAAATGATACCAAATTCTGGTAAGGATGTAGGAAAGGAGAACACTCATTAACTGTCAGTGGGATTGCAAACTCATGCAACCACTATAGAAAGCAGTATGGAGAACTCGTAAAATACTAAAAATGAAACTACCATATGATTCTATTATACCAGTCCTTGGCATATACCCAAAGGACTGGTCCTAGTGCAGAGATACTTGTACATCTATGTTTGTTGCTGTTTTTCTCACAATAGCTGAGAAATGGAAAAAACCTAAGTGTCCCTCAATTGACAAGTGGATAATGAAAATGTGGTACATTTACAAAATGGAGTTTTACTCAGCAGTAAAGGAAGATGAAACCATGAAATTTGCAGGTAAATGGATGGAACTAGAAACTGCTATAGTAAGTAAAGTAACACAGACTCAGAAAAACAAAAGACACATGTTCTCCCTCATTTGTGGATCTTAGTACAAAATTCTTACATGTGAGCACATGTCCTGATATAACTACAGGAGACAAGGAAATGGAAAGAAACCAGGAAAATAAAGGGAAAGAAGGAGCCTGAGAGAGAGGGATAGTAGAGGCAGGTGTTACCAAGGGGGGAATGGGTAAAATGGGAGGATTTAACTGGGGGGTGGTGGAGTGTTTTACAATGAACCATGTGGGTAAAGGGGAAGAAGGTGCTCATGGAGGATGGGGTTCAGAGGAGACAGGTATTATCCAGGGAAAATTGGGGTACTTTAACTGGGGAGGAAGGAGGCAGGGTTAGACAGAGAAAGAGAGGAAAGCTAAATAATGCTTAGCTGATCAGAAAAATATACATACAACATATATACATGAGGGCATGTGTTTAGCTGAAGGCTATATAACAAGAAATGGTGCCAGACAGAAGAAACTTCCCTTTGAGTGGTTGGTCAGGTAGTCCAATAAACTCCCAAAATTACACAGGCTATTGCCATAGCCCTTCATTACCTCCCAGAACTTGAAGGCAAGACCCTAATGCTGAAGACAGGACATACTTCAAACACAGGACTTGGAGCAATCGAGCTGGAGCTGACCTGGAAGTCTCCTCCCTGAATACTAGCTCTCATAGCTTTAGAGGACACTGTGCAAATTACTAAGAGAGAAACTTAATTAATGGTCCAACCCAAGCCTTAAAGTCTAGTAACCACAACAATGACTGACACAGCAAACTATATTGGTGAAGTAATATCACTTTTATCTTGTGAGTAATCAACAGCTACCTAACTGGACATAAATCCCAGTCAATAGGAGGGAACTCATGCATGGCGCTATAACAATAGCCAAATACACATGGCTGAAGAGGTTAATCTTAGAGAAAACCCAAAGTCTACACATCCTTAGACAAGCCTTTGATTACTTCCCAGAACTTGAAGGTAAGACCCTGTTGGTGAAGACAGGACATACTTCAGACACAGAACTTGGAGCAATGGAGCTAGAACTGACCTGGAAGCCTTCTTCCTGAAGACTAGCTCTCTAGAAGGTACTATACAAACTGCTAAGGAAGAAAATCAAGCAATATTTCAGCGCAGCTGTAAAGCCCAATAGCCACAATGACTGGTAGAGCAAACTATCCCTATTGGTGTCATAGTGCCACTTTTATCTAGGTGGTAATCAATAACTATCTAATTGGACTTATAGCCCTCTCAATGGGAGGGAACTCAAGGGTGGCACTGTAAATATAGCCAAATACACATGACTGGTGAGGTCATAAATCCCACAGAAAACCCTATCTCTCTCACATCCTTAGACAAATATAATTTCTTACTATATGCTAAATATGGATCCTTATATTTACAGACAACTATGCCAGTCACCGCTAATCAAAGAAACTTCTTTTCAACAGATGGAGACTTTTAAAGAGTTCCACAACTGATTATACACAGAGAATAAGTGTCTGAGAAATGCCAAACCCTAAGTGACACAGCTACAATGGCACCTCTATACCTAAGGCTCACAGAACATAGTGGAACAAGGGGTCAAGAGAATACTAATGCATCTCTCAACTCTAATCAGCAAAGCTTCCTCATGCACCAGAGTGCAATGAACACAAAAGGCCACAACTTGGCAAAGTGTATAGAAAAAGAGACTGCAGAGTGTGGGTTCCAGGACAGGATTCCTACGTTAAACTTCACCCACCCAAGACTCAGGGACCATTGCAGAAGAAAGATTGTAAGAACCAGGGAAGATTACAGGCTCCTGGGTCCTTGTTCATGTGAACTCACAGCAATGGTGACAGCATGTAAAAGACCTATGAAATTCAATGAGACAAAAACCAACATAGTACCAGGGAAATGGGCAGAAGGCCACAACTTTGGAAAGGAACTATTGGCAGCTGATCACTGTCTATATAAATGAAAAGAAAGTGGGAATGACCATACTAAAACCAGACTAGCACCTAGATATGGGGGAGAACATGTCAGTTGGAATAAGGAGGATTTCTGTATAATAAAAGGATCCATTTACAGAAAAAGCAACCTTAAATGTGCTCATATCAAAACCCATGAAGCAAACCTGATGGAAAACCAAAGTAGTTAAGTCTTCAGTTCCACTTTGATATTTCAATACTCCTCTCAGTAACTCAAACACAAATGTCTTCAAGCATATGAAAAAGCCTGACCAAAACTACCAAGCACTTGATCTGACATTTATAAAATACTATACAACAACAGCAGAATAACACTTCACACATCTGATGAGAGATTTCACAGAAACATTCAGGAATGACTAATAAAGCCATGAAGACTTGCCTGAAGTCATTAGTCATAGAAGAAATACTTAAAGAAAAAGAGGGAAGAAATTAACTAAAAAGTACATGAAGAAATTTGAAGGGTGATGGAACTATATTTCATAGTAATTGTGACATTGTGGCTCAGAAATTATAGAATTGAACAATAAAAAGAATAAATTTTACTGTATGAAACTCACATTAAATATATTTTAATGAAAAAAAATTTAATGGGAGAGGAGATAGCTCAACAGTTAAGAACATTTGCTGCTCTTCCAGAGTACCCAAGTTGTAGTCCCAGCACCCACATAGCAGCTAATAACCATCCATAGCTCCCATTACAGGGGATCTGACACCCTCTTCTGGCCTCCACAGGCATTGCACAAATACATGCAGGCAAACACTCATACACATAAATAACAAATAAAATATTTTTTAGAATAAAATATAAATTTTAATGGGCTGGCATGGTGGCACATGCCTTTAATTCCAGCACTCAGGAGGCAGGGGCAGGTAAATCTTAGGGAGTTTGGGGCCAGCCTGTTCTATATAGCAAGTTCTATGCCAAGGGAGACCTTGTCTCAAAAAAGCCTTTGTAATGGTACAGATGTGGTGAGATGACTCAGTGGGTATAAAAGCACTCGCCCTGAAAGCCTGATAACCCAAGTTTATAAAAAATAAAATATTTTTAAAAATAAATAAAAATGCTTCACATTACTTTTCTTATGCTTTCAATTGTAGAGAATGAAAGAGGAAAGTTCCTTACTTCTTTTTAATATGAAAAATAATAATTCAGGTTTCTCTGACCTACTGATAATCCTGAGGAGAATTATGATGTAATGGCACAAATACTTTGCCCATATTAAATGTACTTTGTTCACACTTCTTAATACTCTGCCTATTTAATATTATTTTGACTTGATTTTTGCTTTTACATATATGTGTATCTATACATATGTGTTATATATTATGAATGCATATCATAGAAGTATATAAGTACGTATTTATGTGTTTATAATATGACTATACACATTTATACATTTAATATTTATTCTATGTTTTTTAAGTATTATCTCCTTGACAGGATTAGTTATTTCACAAAGGCAGAAGTCATGAATTCTCATTCTTCTGTAATTATTAAACTGATGGAAATATCTTAGAATTCTTAGTAATTCTCGCTGGAATAATGAAATAAGATGAAGGTCCAATGTATCTCTAGTAAGTAATGCTGACATCCAATTCTTACACAATAAATCTATTATTCTTAGTATAAAATTGGCAAGAATCACACAGCTTGTAAAATACAGAATGTAGGAATCAAACTCAGGGATGTTGATTGTTAGACAATTATTGCTCTACACTATCTACCATAATCCACTAATAGTCTTGACATAGTATTTGACATTATAGTATTGAAATATCAAAAATGGTTCCAGTAATTCACAGATTCCTTAATCTTTTCTTTTTATAGAAGTCATGACACTAGACAGTGATCAAAACTGTCTTATAATTAAAGGAGTTATCTTAAGATTGTGGAAATGGTACTGACCTTTTGGAGCTCTACATTCTGGCTCTTGGTCTTCTTATTTCAGTGCTTTGAAATTTCGGCTCCCTGCAATCAGTGATTTGGATTATTTTTGTTGACATACTTAGCTAGAAAGATACTGGGCTAAAAAATAAACGTAAGCAATTTATCAAGTCTCAGGAAAAGCCTGTGGAAAGGTCAGCAAGATGGCCCAACATGTTAAGGCACTTGTCTCCAAGCCTGACAACCTGCATTCTAACCCCAGAACTCACATGGTGGAAGGAGATAATTGATTGCTATAAGTTGTCCTCTGGCTTCCCACATGTATCCCATAGCATGTGTCCACCTGAAATAAGTAAGCAAATAGATAAATGTAAATATGCTTTAAATCCATGAAAGAATGAAAGGAGGTAGAACCAGGCAGTGGGATATGCTGGGCTGTGCTATAGCATCAGTAAAGCCTTAGTTACCTGATGTGTGAGCGCTGATGCTGGGATGGCCCTTCATAAGTATCCAAACACATCCAAAAATGTGGGTGAGTAGTTGGCACTGGGTACCCAAAAGCACAGAAGAAAGGAATCGCAGCCAAGAACTGACAGCAGCACCTTACGTTCTGGGAACCTTAGTCTTGAAATCCTGACGGGGAAATCCAGGTGGCACACCAGTGTCCCACACAGTAAGCAATGAGGCACATTCTTCCTCTGGCACTCTGCTTCTTAGAGTGGTGACATGAAGACTAGCCAGATAAAAATGCTAAGGGTAAAATTAAAATGACTTTTTCTTAACCACCACGTAAAACCATAATTTAAAAACAATATGGGGGTAGAAGTGCTGTATAGCAATTTCCTTCAAGATAAAACATCCCATCTTAGGGGGAAGCTTGTTAAGAAGCAGAATGTTCTAAAGGGAGGTAAAGCCATCTATCCTATAAGGAAGCTTTTTAAGACACAGGAAGTAAGGCAAAATCTTCAAGAAATCCCTGAAACTGATCAGATGCACTAGGCCCCTACCTCCCCAAGCTTATATAAGCAGAAAGGACTACTGAGAGCCACTCTCAAACCATCAAAACTGCCTGGAAGAGGCTTAGATCAACTGATCTGCCTGGACGAAAATCTCTCCAACCTGTAGAGCTCCCTGCAGGTTGTACAATGCACACCAGATTTCCAGCTTTCGGGAGCTGTCACCCACACTGAGAAGGGTTTTTGGAAATGCAGCTGTCTTTGAGTCATTCCTGCTCCTGTAGGTAACCCCTCAGTCAAACTTAAGTGAGCAACCCTGATAAAGGTCATTGGTTTACCAAATTGGACTTTGGTGGTGTCCTCACTTTGGTCTGTTGTCAGTTCCCTATCTGTGGTGAGTAGAAGGTTGTTCAAGTCTCCCCAGAAATAGTGTCACACAAGAAAAAGAGGTTGTATAATAGAAACTAACTTGAAATCCTTTTCCTTATCATTTCTAACTTTCAGAGGAAAAACAAAGTTCTAAGGAAATTAATGTTTTAAAATAGATACTATTCAACAACCCTCTTAATTTAACTAGAGTCATTTTTGTTAATATTTTTATTAATTCTTTCAGAATTTCATACAATATATTTTGATTATATTCACTTCCCACCCCTCCCCTTAACTCCTCCCAGATTGATGCTCCACCTCACTACTCCTTCCCAAATTCATTTCCTCTTCGTTTAATGATCTACTGAGACCAATTTGTGCTGTACTTGAGGGTATAGGGGTCACCCACTGGAGCATGGCCAACCTACAAGGGACCATACCGTTAAGAAAACTGACTCTCCCTCCCCTAGAAATTAACAATTGTCAATAGCTCCTTCAGCTAGGAGTGGAGACTGAGCCCTTCCCACTCTGTGCTAGAATGTTGACTCATTTGATCTTGTGCAGGTCTTATACAGGCAACCACAGTTGCCAAGAGTTCGTGAGTGCAGTGACCTTGCCCTGTCAAGAAGACACTATTTTGCTCAAATCCTTCCCAACTTTTGCCTCTTACAATTTTTCTTCCCCCTCTTCCATGACAGTCTCTGAACCTTGGGGTATGGAGAATGATAGAGTGTTGGGAGCTATTGATATAAGTGCAGCCGTTATGTACACTGAGCTGTGGCAGACTTGCTTGTTTACTTAGTACCTAAGTAAACACCAGTACCTAATCTGCCAAGTCAAGAGGAATGTGTTTATATGGTGGCGTTCACAACAAGTATTTGACCGCTCCTTGACCCTCAGATACAGGTTGGAAAAACAGCTGTTGAAGCTAATTGAGCTAAGCAAACGGTGACTGTCTGATGTTCTACTGTATAAAAAGGCGGAGCTAAAATAAACCGGGGCTGCAGTCTCTACTGACAGCCCTCCCAAGTATCTTTTCTCTGTCTCTTGTTTTTTCTTTCAATCCTCACTCCCCCTTTCAGGTACTGTCCTTCTTGGCTGGCTGGCACCGGCAAGTGGCACCCGGAACAGGCACCTGAAAAGTAGGGGAAAAAGTGAAGGACACCGCTGGAGAAATTAAGTGAGTGCACTCGGTAAGATTGGGGAGCAGTGAGTATTTATCTTGGGAGAAGATGGGGCAAGGAAACAGTCACTCAGTTTTTGTAAGGAATATGCTTGGGGCCTGAGGAGCAAAGGCTGAGACTAAAGAGGAGAATCTGATAAGCTATGGCTAGGATAAAAGTGAAACCAAACCTTCCGCTCCACCAGAGCCAGATCCACCCTTTTATGAGGACCCCCCCGTCTGGCTAGAAGAGGGATCTCTTGACCCTGAGGATGAGTCTGCCCTAGGAGAGGAGACTGTTGAGTATGATCAGGAGAAGTGTCCACCTCTAATTGCTTTGCCTGATCACTGGGAAATTAAGCAATTAAGGGCAGAGTTAGATGCTGTGAAGAAGGAAATGTTTAAGAACAAAGAGAAAAGAATTAGGACCACCCCAACACCCTCTATCATGGTAGGATTAGAGCCTCCTCTGAGGCCACTGAAGGCTGTTGCACCTCCCATGATTGCTATGGCTTAGGAGCCTTCGGCAGGAATCTGGTACCTGCTTAGAACCATGCAATCTCCGCTACAACAGGCCATTGCGGCCGCGGTAGAGGGAGGAGAGTCAGTGCATGGATTTCAAGTCTTCCCAGTTTCTGAGCAAGTTGATCAGCAGGGCAACAGGGTCCGGTCTCATGCACCTGTGCCATTTAAGCAGCTTAAGGAACTAAAGACTGCTTGTGCTCAGTATGGTCCTACTGACCCTCTCACCCAGGCTTTGTTAGAATCCCTGTCCACGGACACAATTCTGCCTGGCGATTGGAAGCAGATGGCACGTGCTTGCCTTTCAGGGGGAGATGATCTGTTGTGGAAATCTGAGTATGTGGAACAGTGCCAGGTGACAGCGAATACCAATAGAGCACAGAATATTCCTATAGATTTTGATATGTTAGCTGGTGAAGGACAATATAGGAATACTGCTCAGCAGTTGTAGTACGATGTTGCTGCCTATGTGCAGATCAATGCTGCAGCCCGAAGAGCCTGGTATAAACTGCCGTCTAGTGGTAGGCAGACTGAGGATTTGTCTAAGATCAGGCAAGGTCCAGATGAGCCATATCAGGATTTCATGGCTCGATTACTGCAAACTGCCGGTCTCTTGCTGGGGGACAGTGAAGCAGGTTTACTTTTAGTGAAACGGCTTGTGTTTGAGAATGCTAATGGAGCGTGTCAAGCTGCTATTAGGCCTTTTAGGAAGAAAGGTGATTTATCAGACTATATAAGATTATGTTCTGACATTGGGCCATCTTACATCCAAGGAGTAGCCATGGTTGTGGCATTGCAGGGAAAGCCTATTCAGGAGATACTTTTTCAACAAACAAAAGGGTCAAAAGGACAGGTGGCTGGACCTGGGGGGAGCTGCTTCAGATGTGGCCAGTTGGGACATCAAGTGAAACAGTGCCCTAATAAGCAGAGAGGAGGTCAGAAAAATATAGAGCCAGGCTTATGTCCCCGCTGTAAATGAGGGAAGCATTGGGCCAATGAATGCAAATCAAAAAAGGATGTTATGGGGAACTTTCTTCTGCAGGGAAATGGGGATCAGGGCCAGCCCCAGGCCCCAAAACAATGTTATAGGGAGCTCCAGGCACTCATCCCCCAGCAGGGAAAACCATTCAAGACCTCTTCAGTGCCACCCCAGGAAGTGCAGGACTGGACCTCAGTGCCTCCACCTACACAGTATTAACCCCTGACATGGGAATGCATATAAGGCTGAGAGCCATCTTACCATCGTGGTCCTCTATCACTTCCATTGTGAGCGGTTTCACAGGACTTGGCATGCTTTTCCTCTTATGTCTTTGTTTTCATCTGCTGGCAGTAAAGTTATTTATGAAATCCTGTGGAAAGTCAAGGCTGCTCTTCATGATATGAGATTGTGCTCCCTTCCCTAACAGAGGCTGGTAGTCAAAGACAGGTAAGATCTGCTGGGAGAAAGTCAACCTAAGACAGGGCATAGCTGATGGAAGCTACATGCTGATGATGACAGGTATGGCTTTGCTTTAACAGAAGAAAACCTAAGGCAGGCATGGTCCTTCTGTCCTGGATATAGCATAATCTGGGGTTATAAAACTTAAAAAAGGGGGAGATGTTGGGAGCTATTAGTATAAGCACAGCCATTTTGTACACTGAGCTGTGGCAGGCTTGCTTGTTTACTTGATGATCTTTCACCTTGACTCAAGAGTTTGTGTGTTTTGCACACAAATACAGAATGACTCTGCCAAGTCAGGAGGAATGTGTTGATATTTTAGGGAAGATGGTTAAATGGTTGAATTCACAACAAGTATTTGACCGTTCCTTGACCTTCAGGAAAAGGTGAGAAAAAAGAGCTGTTGACGCTAATTCAGCTAAGCAAACTGTGGCTATCTGATGTTCTACTGTATAAGAAGGCTGAACTAAAATAAACCAGGGCTGCAGTCTCTACTGACAGTCCTCACAAGTATCTTTCTCTGTCTCTTGTTCTTTCATCCTCACTCCCCCGAGGTGCTGTTTGCCTTGGTTGGCTGGTACCAGCAGGTGGCACCTCGAACAAGGAGGAAAGAGCTAGGAATACCCCAACACCCACTATTATAGCAGGATTAGATCCTCCTCCTCCCAGGCCACTGAAGGTTGTTGCGTCTCCCATGACTGCCATGGTTCAGAAGCCTTTGGCAGGAACAGCTCGATAGCGGACATATCGAACCTTCTAATTCACCCTGGAATTCTCCAATTTTTGTGGTTAAGAAAAGGTCAGGCAAGTGGAGATTGTTACAAGATTTGAGAGAAGTCAATAAAACAATGGAACTGATGGGTGCATTATAGCCAGGTTTGCCTATTCCTTCTGCTATTCCACAGGACACCTTTAAAACTATCTTGGACTTAAAAGATTGCTTTTACACTATTCCTTTGGCTCCTCAAGACTGTAAGCGATTTTCATTCAGTGTACCTTCCATAAATTTTAGGAGCCTATGAAAAGGTATCATTGGAAAGTTTTACCAAAAGGAATGGCCAACAGTCCTACCTTATGTCAAAAATTTGTAGCTCAGGCTATAGCACAGACTAGATATCTATATCCTGAAGTATATATTATTCACTATATGGATGATATACGTCTAGCTCACAAACTCTACTACTATTATTTGCCTATGGGGTCTTGCAGAAGGGATTGAAAAGTTATGGGTTAGTTATTGCCCCTGAGAAAGTACAAAAGGAAGCTCCATTCAGTTATCTAGGAAAACTGCTATATCCCAAAGAAATTAAACCTCAAAAAATACAAATTAGGAAGGATAATTTAAGAACATTAAATGATTTTCAAAGGTTGTTAGGAGACATAAATTGGCTTCATCCTCATCTGAGGCTTACCACG
>NW_008343387.1:2553132-2554002 GCF_000622305.1 Nannospalax galili | reverse complement strand
TAGCGGCCTTGGTCCAACAATTAAGTACTGAATTGTGTCGGTACTTTGGAGCCGAGCATGCTCAAATTGTTGTTCCTTACACTAAGGTGCAATTGCTATGGTTGTTTCAAAATGTAGATTCATGGGCAATTGCATTTGCAAATTATATAGGTCAGATAGAGAATCATTATCCCAAGGATAAATTGTAACAATTTGCTAATGTGCATGAGTTGGTATTTCCAAAGATAATTAAGGTTAGTCCCATCCCCCAGGCTATGTCGGTATTTACTGATGGTTCTTCTAATGGACACACAGCTTATGTGATTTATGGGCAAAGTTATTCTTTTCAAACTTCCCCTGCTTCAGCACAGGTAGTGGAACTTCCCACTGTAGCTGCAGTGTTCCAGCTTCTGGCCTCAACACCCTTCAATCTCTTTACAGATAGGCATTATGTAGCTCAAGCTCTACAAGAAATGGAAACAGTGCCTTTTATTGAAATGAGAAATGTTCAAATTTGTTTGCTGTTAAGACAAGTGCAAAATAGTATTAAATCTAGAAAATATCCTTGCTATATAGGACATCTCAGAGTGCATAGTGGTCTTCCTGGGCCATTAGCTTTGGGGAATGCCTTGGCAGATAAAGCCACTCAGCTTATAGGATTGACTCAGGTAAAGCAAGCTACAAATTCTCATGCTGTTCATCACCAAAATAGCCAAAGTTTGAGAAAACAATTTCATATTACTACTGAAGCTGCAAGACAAATTGTGCAACAATGCTCATCTTGTCCTCAAACACAAATTGTTCCTCATTATGGGGTTAATCCTAGAGGGCAATGTTAATCCAATTGTGGCAAATGGACATTACTCATGTTGCAGATTTTGGCAGGCAAAG
>NW_008343387.1:2536765-2553073 GCF_000622305.1 Nannospalax galili | reverse complement strand
CAAACAGGGGAAGCCACAAAAAATGTTATAACTCATTGCTTGACTTGCTTTTCCATAGCTGGGATCCCTAACATTATAAAAACAGATAATGGCTCTGGCTATACCAGTCAGGGGTTCCATCGTTTCTGTTTGCAATTGGGCATTGAGCATAAAACTGGGATACCATATAACCCACAAGGGCAAGGTATAGTGGAAAGAGCTCATGGCGCTTTAAAAGCACAATTACAAAAAATAAAAAAGGGGGAGTTCTATCCCCAGACACCAAGTAATCTTTTACATCATACTCTTTTCATTTTAAATTTTTTGAGTTTGAATAAAAATGACCGCTCTGCGGCAGATAGAATGTGGCACCC
The DNA here is from genome assembly GCF_000622305.1 of Nannospalax galili. Classification (NCBI taxonomy): domain Eukaryota; kingdom Metazoa; phylum Chordata; class Mammalia; order Rodentia; family Spalacidae; genus Nannospalax; species Nannospalax galili. The sequence goes on along the minus strand of NW_008343387.1, from coordinate 2,552,720 downwards.
TCAGTCCCAGGGTACCTACGCCCAAGTCCGGTGGAAGGATCCTTTAACTGGACAATGGATTGGCCCCAACCTCGTATTGATATGGGGAAGAGGGCATGTTTGTGTTTTTCTGCAGGATGTAGATGGATCCAGGTGGCTGCCAGAAAGGCTGGTGAGGTTCACTAGACGAGTGCCAGAAAAAGAAGTGGAAAAGAGTGATGAGGCACCAAACGTGACTGATGATGATGTTCCCGCAAGTGATCTTGGCTGAGTTATACCGGACTTATACTCCTGATCCACAATATTGCACCCTGTGATATGGGAGGAAAAAGAGATAGTAATGACTGTGAATGACTCTCGGTTAATTGCTCAGCCTGCTTTGAAACACCTGATGATGCAAGTGGCGACAAATTTTTATTATTTGGGATCAGGAAGTGGGTTGCCAATTTGTTTTGTTAAAAATGATAAGTCCAGGTGTGTACAAGTAGATGACTGTGTGCTTGCAGGATGAGGTGGATACTCTACCAATGTCAAAGTGAGACATAATAGAGAAAAAAAATTTCTCCGCAAGCATCTCCACCCTGTAAGCAGTGGCAGATATCCTAAAAAGGTTGAGAGCAACCTTACCATTGTGGTCCTCTATCACTTCCATTGTGAGTGGTTTAGTGGGACTTGGCATGCTTTTCCTCCTATGTCTTTGTTTTCATCTGGTGGCAGTAAAGTTATTTATAAAATCCTTGTGGCAAGTCAAGGCTACTGTGCATAATATGAGATTGCGCTCCCTCCCCTAACAGAGGCCAGTAGTCAAAGATGGGTAAGATCTTCTGGGAGAAAGTCAACCTAAGACAGGGCGTAGCTGATGGAAACCATGTGCCGATGACGGGTAAGGCTTTGCTCTAGCAGAAGACAACCTAAGACAGTCACGGTCCTTCTGTCCTAGATATAGCATAATCTGGGGTTATAAAAAAAGGGGGGGAGATGTTGGGAGCTATTAATCCATTATGTATATTGGCAGGCTTGCTTGTTTACTGTTTGTGTTTTGACCTAATCTGTCAAGTCAGGAGGAATGTGTTTATATGGTGGAGTTCACAACAAGTATTTGACCGCTCATTGACCCTCAGATGCGGGTGGGAAAAACAGCTGTTGAAACTAATTGAGCTAAGCAAATGGTGGCTATCTCTGATGTTCTTCTGTATAAAAAGGTGGAGCTAAAATAAACCAGGGCTGCAGTCTCTACTGACAGTCCTCCCAAGTATCTTTTCTCTGTCTCTTGTTTTTTCTTTCAATCCTCACTCCCCCTTTCAGGTACTGTCCATCTTGGCCGGCTGGCACCAGCAATAGAGATGCCCCCTTTTTTGACTGAGCACTCCACTGACACTTATTCTCTGCACTTTAATCCGTTGTGAGTTTCTGCATTAACCAGTCTCCACTGAACAAAGAGACTTCTCTGATGAGGTCTGAGAGCTGTACTGATCTATGCATGTAGATATAGGAATTTAGAGGGCAGTTTGATACTCTGTCCATTATCTTAATAAACTTTTCTAATAAAGGGACAGGTAGTAGGTAATTGAGGTTTTATGGGCAATATATTCTTTAGTGCAAGCCATCAACTATATCGCTGTAGCAATAAAACTACTATAAACAATACTCTAATAAAAAGATGTGACAGTGTTTTAATAAAACCTTACTTTTATAAAGTGTGACAGAGGGGCTAGAGCAATGGCTCAGCGGCTAAGAGCACTGACTGCTCCTCCAGAGGACCCAGGTTCGATTCCCAGCACTCACATTGTGGCTCACAACTGAGCATAACTCCAGTTTCAGGGGATTCATCCCCTTCTTCTGACCTCCAAGCATTGCATAACATGGATACGTTTACACACATGCAGGCAATACATCATATATATAAAATAAAAATAATAAACAAAATACTTTTCAAAAGGTGACAGAAAAAAAAATACCATGTGTGGCCATGCGTGTCTTTAATCCCAGAACATGGGAGGCAGAAACGGGTGAATTTCTGTGACATCAAAGCCATCCTAGTCTACACAGTTTTAGTTCCAAGTCAGCTGGGGCTACAGGGAGACCCTGTCTCAAAAAACAAACAAACCAACAAATCAACAAACAACAAAAAAAAAGACAGACTAGATTTGGTTATCAGGTTATACTTTTCTAACTTCCAACAGTCAGATGTAAGTCAGATGTAACTGTCATAATTTTAATTCATTCCCTTTATAGATAGCACAGAATATTATTCAACTCATAGAATGGTAGCATGGCTTGCTTGGAATTGGGAATAAACCTATATTCTTTTTTATTTTTTTTTATTATTTTATGTGTATGAGTGTTTTCCCTGCATGTATGTAAGAGCTTCCATATGTGGGATGCCTGAGGAGGAAAGAAGAGGGTGTCAGAGCCCCTGGAACTGGAGTTACATACAGTTGTTAGTCATCATGTGTGTGCTAGGAACCAAATGCAGGTCCTCTTCTAGGGAAGCCAGTGTTCTTAACTCTTGAGCCTCAAAACTGTTTTCCTGATAGTCACTTTTTATACTGAGTATTGTATTTGTAGCTGAACCCAACCCATATTGTTAAATCTTCACTATGACTCATTGTGTAAAAGTTGTCATTTCTTAATGAATCATCTTTGTGAAATGAACTTTCTCGTTATAGTTCAGTGCCATTTATAACAAAAAGCCAGTTCCCTTTTCTTTCTTTTTTCTTACATATATAATATATTTTTATTCTTACATATATATATATAATTTAAATTTTTATTTTTATTTTATGTGTATGAGTGTATTGCCTGCATGTATGTGAGTGCACCTGTGTTGTGCAACACCAAGGACGTCAGAAGAGGACTTCAGATTCCCCCTGGAACTGGAGTTAAGGACAGTTCGTAGCCACCATGTGGATGCTGGGAATTGAACCTGGGTCTTCTACAAGAGCAGTCATTGTTCTTAACCACTGAGCCATCTCTCCAGACCCATAATTTAATTTTTTAACATGTGGAGTCACATCTTACATTTGTTGTTCCATAAATCTTTACCTTGTACTTTTTTTTCAAAATCCTAATGAGTTTATTGGGCATACTAACAGAACACAAGGTGGGGGGTTACTTACAGAAGAGTGCCACCTGCCCCCATTTACGGCTGTGCTGGAAGGTCCACATTCAAATATAGATCCTGTGATTTCCCAACAGCTGCACAAAATGGTGAGAGAGGTGTCTCATGGCATTCTCAGCTTATATATCCTTAGCCCCTCCCCAACATGCAGCTAAGGTTGACTGATTGGATGTGAGAGGTAACTGACTTCCCCTTGACTCCTTGTTGAGGAGTCATGGGAAGGTGTGACTATAGCTTGCCGGCATAGTGGTCGGAGGACACGTCCAGGTAACACTCCACCACCTTCCTTTGGCTCTTACATTCCACCAAACACTTTTGCAAAAGTCCTTGAGCCTTGAAGGGGGTAGTAGGTGTGGGATGATCTTCCTCCCATAGTGGCAGGGCTCTGAACATTTGGGTCTCTGCATCATCTGTTTTCCATGGGCTGTTGGTCCATTTCAGTGGGATTCCATCTATTATAAAAACACAAACAGCAAGAAGAAAGAACATCTACACAGTGGTTACTATAATAATTTAACCTATGGGTGTAAATACAAATCCTTGGACGGTACTTTAGCAGGTGCATCACATCCATCTAACAAAACAATTGCAGTGGCTTCCCACTGGGGCCTATATTCTCAGGGGTTGGCCTGGTCTACAGTACCAGATGTGTGTTCCACCCCAAGAAGTGGGCATTATATCCAATCGAAATTTACTGATTGTACATACACTGGATGCACCACTATTGCACCAGCAGGAACATATTGTTTGGCATGTTGATAGTGCAACATGTGGGGTCTGTCATTGAGCAGAATTATAGGGGATGATTCTCCATCAACCACCTGCATATGGCCTTCTGGTACCATGAAAGCCACCCCATCCAGTGGCAGGGAATTTCCAGCTTAGTCCAAGCTTGATTTCTCCCTCTCCTGCACTCATATCATTCAGTGTCTTCAGCAATAGAGATTTTCTGTCAAGTTCCAGCGTATAACCAACATTATAGGCAATGGTTTTTATTGTTTTGGGGGACCTGTAGGGCACCTCAGGCCAACAGCTTATAGGGAGGGAACCCACCTTTAGCCCTGAGATTTTCATTTAACAACCCTATTGCTTCTGAAAGAGCATTCTTCCATCCCCATAGGGTTCCTTCTGTGCTTAAGGCTTTTGTTCTTTCTTTTTTTATTTTTACTGTGTATCTGCAGAATTTTTTCCCACCTTCATTCCAATGGTTCTTTGTATAGCCCTCCTTCCCACCTCCCTTTAACTACCCCTTTCTTACATATTTCTTCCTTAGTAACACCTTTCTCCTACTATTCTTCTCTCTCGGGTACCTTTTCCTTTACCTCCCTGGTTCCCTTCCATATTCCTGGTTCCTGTAGGATATGCACTCACTTATAAGAATAAAGTGCTAGGACCCACAAATGAGGGGGAACATACATCTTTTGTTTTTCTGAATCTGTGTTACTTCACTTAGTATAACAGTTTCTAGATCCATCCGTTTACCTGAAAATTTCATTATTTCATCTTTCTTTAGTGCTGAGTAGAACTCCATTGTGTAAATATACCACATTTTCATTATACACTCATCAGTTGAGGGGCACTTAGGTTGCTCCCATCTCTTAGCTATTGTGAAAAGAGGAGAAACAAAGATGGTTGTACAAGTGTCTCTACAATAGGATGAGTCCTTTGGGTATATGCAAAGGAGTGGTATATCCAGGTCATATGGTAGGTTTATTTTCAGTTTTTTAAGAGTTCTCCACACTGTTTTCCATAGAGGTTGCAGGAACTTGCAATCCCACCAGTAGTAAATGAGCAATCCCCTTTCTCCACATCCTCGCTAGCATTTGGTATCATTTGTTCTATTGATCTTAGCCAGTCTGACTGGGGTAAGGTAAAACCCTAAGATGGTTTTAATTTGCATATCCATAATTACTAGTGAGATTGAACACTTTTAAAGATGTTTCTTTTTTAAATTATTTATTTAATAACCACATACTTAGAAGAAGCATTTCATTGCAACACCATTGACATATTCAATAACAATTTCCAGAGCTAATATGTATCTCTTTCAAAATTGGCTGTAAATTTTTACGTTTACAGTTGAATTATTACAGTTATACAAAATTCTACTCAGTATAAACACTATAAGACATAATATTAAATGAAGTTTTAACCTTTAAAAAAATCTCCATTTCATTTTTAAAATACACAGTTTCAAACAGAAAAATTCGTTCTTAATGTAACTGACATTAAGATGTTTGCACATACATTTCTAAAATATCAACAATTTTTTTTCTATATATTTGATTATTACTAGTCACAGTAGGTTACTTTCTGAGCTCCTTGGCATCTGATCATTGATATAAAGTCATTAGATAGATTTCAATGGTAATGTTTTTCACATCTACTATTATGGAGCAATTTTTTATGCTGTGAAGAATTATTATTTTTTTAATCATCTACAAAGAGGAGAGTCAACACAGAGGAATCATTTCCTCCATGCTTCCAAGAGAACCCAACCATGGTCTAGCAGGACCTTTGACTTATTTCACATAGGTGGAACTGGTAAAAGAAAGGAGCCAGGGGCTCCTCCCAAGCCCATGTGACCCCTAAGGAACAGTTACTCAAATGACCTTAAGAGTGAAAAAAAGTATTATATTTGAGGAGGAAGCATGGAAATTTACGTCATGTTAATTATTAGAGTTGATAAATATTACCAACGAAATCTACCCAATGACTTTATAGACATATACAGGTGCCAAGGATCCAAGTGCAACCAATTATGACTAGTAATATTCAGATACGTACAGATTAGAGATGCATGCACCAACATCTCAGTGTTAGTAGCAAAAACAATGAGTCTTTCTGCAAGGAACAATATATTCTATAATGAAATGGAGATCTTTTTAAAGATTAAAAGATCATTCCATTTTATGTCTTACAGGGCTTATACTGAGTTCAATATTGTGTAACTGTATTAATTCAACTGTGAACCTAGAAACTTGCAGCCACTTGTGAAACAGATGTACTGTTGCTCTGGAGTGTGTTACTGAAAATGTTAAAGCTGTAGTGAATGCTTCTTCTAATCATGTAGTTATTAAAAATTAAAGATGTTTCTTAACCATCTTTATTTCTTCCTTTGAGAACACTCTGTTTAGATCTTTAGCCCATCTTTTATTTGGGTCATTTGCTTTCTTGTGTCTTTGTTTTTTTAATCCTTCATGTATTCTGGATGTTAAACCTCTGTCCGATGCATCATGGGTGAAGATTTTTTTCCAAGTCTGTGGATTTTCTCATCACTTTCTTGTTTCTTTTGTTGTACAGAAGCTTTTTAGTTTTATGAAGTCCCACCTGTTGATTGTTGACCTTAATTCCTGAGCAACTGCAGTCCGATTTAGAAAATCCTTTTCTACACCTGTATCATGTAGGTTACTGCCAATATTTTCTTCTAATAGTTTCAGAGTTTCCAGTTTCACAATGAGGTCTTTGATCCATTTGGAGTTGACTTTTGTTCTAGGTGAAAGATAAGGTTCTAGTTTCATTCTTTTTGCAGGGGGAGATCCATTTTTGCCAGCACCATTTGTTGAAGATACTGTCTTTCCTCCATTGTGTTCTTGGCACCTTTGTCAAATATCAGGTGGCTGAAATTGTATGTACTCAGATTTGGGTCTCCAATGGTGTTCCATTGATCTATGTGTCCATTTTTGTACCAGTACCATCCTGTTTTTATGAATATAACTCTATAGTATATTTTGAGATCTAGTATACTAATCCCCTTAGCATTGTTCTTTGTGGCTATCTGGGGCATTTTGTGCTTCCATACAAATTTAAAGATTTTTTTTTCTAATTCTACGAAGTATGTCATGGGGATTTTGATAGGGATTGCATTGAATCTATATATTACTTTTGGCAGGATGGTAATTTTCACAATATTGATTCTTCCAATCTATGAGCATGGGAGGTCCTTCCATCTTCTGGTGTCTTCTCCAATCTCTTTGTTTAATGATTTAAAATTTTTCTTGTAGAGTTCTATGATGTCTTTGGTCAGGTTATTCCTATTTTTTTGCAACTATTGTGAATGGGAGGGTTTCCCTGTACTCTTTTTCCAATTGCTTGTTATTGGTATATAGAAAGGCTACTGATTTTTGCAGATTAATTTTGTAACCTGCTACTTCACTGAAAGTATTTAGCAGTTCTTGTTTTCTGGTGGAAATTCTGGGCTCTCTTAGGTATAGTATCATATCACCTGCAAAAAGGGATAATTTGACCTCTTCTTTTCCAATTAGTACTCCTTTAATTTCCTTCTCTTGTCTTACTGCTCTTGCAAGAGTTTCAAGAAACTTGAAAGGGAGTGGAGATAGTGGAGATCCTTGTCTGGTTCCTGATTTTAATGGGAATGCTTCCAGTTTTTCTCCATTTAGAATGATGTTGGTTGTGGGTTTGTTGTATATGGCTTTAATTAGGTTGAGGTATGTTCCCTCCAGTCCAATTCACTTTAGAACGTTCATCATGAATACATGCTGAATTTTGTCAAAAGCCTTTTCTACATCTATTGAGATGACAATGTGGTTTTGTCTTTGAGTTCATTTATATGATTGATGACGTTTATTAATTTGTGTATACTGAACCATCCCCGCATCACTAGAATAAAGCCTACTTGATAATGGTGAATGATCTTTTTGATGTACACCTGTTTCCAGTTTGAAAGTATTTTGTTGAGAATTTTTTGCACCTATGTTCATTAAGGATATGGGTCTATATAGTTGTATCTTTACCTGGTTTGGGTATTAGAGTGATGGTAGATTTATGGAAGGAATTTGGGAGTTCTCCCTCTGTTTCTATCACTTGAATAATTTAAGTAATATTGGTTGGGTTTCTATGATTTTGAATAATTTAAGTCATATTTGTTGGAGGTCTTCTTTAAATCTCTGGTAGAATTCTGCTGTAAATCCATCTGGGCCTGGGCCGTTTTCAGTCAGGGGGCTTTGTATTACTGTTTCGATTTCATTATATGTTATGGGTCTGTTTAAACTGTTCATCTCTTCTTATAACTTTCGTGGTTCCCATGATTTTAGATATCCATCCATTTCTTTCAAGTTTTCAAATTCAGTGGAGTATAGGTTTTTAAAGTATTTCCTTATAATGTTCTTTTGGGTGTCTGTTGTGATGTTTCCTCTTTCATCTCTGATTTTGTTGATTTGGATTTGCTCTTTCTTTTGGTTAACTGAGCTAAGGGTCTGTCTATCTTGTTTACCTCTTCATAGCTCATAGTTTCGTTGATTCTTTGTACTATTATCTTTGTTTCTATTTCATTAATTCCTGCTTTGATTTTGGTTATTCTCTTCTGCTGGGTTTGGGTTTCATTTGTTCTTACCTTTCCAGATTCTTGAGTTACAATGCTAAGTCATTTATTTGTGCTCTTTCTGATTTTTTAATGTATGCACTTATAGCTATAATCTTACCTCTTAGGACAGCTTCTAAAGTATCCCAGAGGTTTTATTGTGCTGTACTGTCATTTTCGTTGAATTCCAGGAATTCTTTTATTTCTTTCTTAATTTCTCCTTTGATGCACTCATCATTTAGGAATGTGTTATTTAATTACCATGAGTTTGTGTAGTGACTAGGGCTTCTTCATGGCTGACAAAAAAAAAAAAAAGAATCCATCCTTTGAGGCAGAGATTGTGAAAGTTGGGCTTTTTGTAGGGTCCATTGTCCATTAGTGCACTTGAAATTAGATATGACTGTCCACTGAACACATTTGTCACATTTGACCCACTTAGCAAAGTGATTATTCTTAAAAATTTGTTTGGGGCAAGGTGTTTTATAACCCAAAATTCCCCCTTTTTTCTTCTGTTAAAAACTATATCAAGACTGTGCATGGTCGTACATGCCTTTGAACCCAGCCCTTGTGAGGCAGAAGCATGTGGATCTCTGTGACTTCAAGGCCAACCTGGTATACATAGTGAGTTCCAGGCCAGCTGAGGCTACAGGGAGACCCTGTCTCAAAAAACAAGCAGACAAACAAACAAAACCTATAACAAATAATTCTACTATAGTGTTATTGAATATGTAAGCTGTATTCCTATGCAAAAAATAAAGAAGATAAAAGGAACCAAGATGTGCCCTGAATTTGGATGGACTGTGGAGATTGGCTGTGTTAGATTTTTTTTTTTTCGCTGAACTCTAAAAGCTTAAAACTTGTAAATTTATTTTTATTATCTTCTCTGTGGACTTAAGTTTATTTGAAATCTAAAATAAATTTCTAGGTAGAAAAAAGGACACAGCTTACATGGGCAAGGATTTATTTTGGCTTGCAGCTTAAGGGGCCACAGCTCATCAGGGTGGGGAAGGCATGGCAGCAGGTGCTTGAGGCCAGCTGATTACATTGCGTATACAGTTCAAAAGCAGAGAGAGATGAATGCTGGCACTCACCTGACTTTCTCTTTTGAATTTAGTAGGACCTCAGCCCATGGGGTGGTGCCACCTACCTTTCTGGTGGGTCTTTCCTTCTCAGTTAAACTTTTCTGGAAACACCTTCATAGATGTAACCAGAAGTGTTTTTCCATAACGATTTTAAATCTGGTCAAGTTGACAATGAAAGTTAATCAATACAACAGTTAGAAATAGTCTGAATTCCTCACTGAAAACAGCTTTCCCTGAACTATATGTCCTAATAGATACTCTTCCATTGTTCTGTTCTGTTCCTCTTTAATAAACATAAATATAACAGGCCTGGGATGGAGCTCAGAACTTGTCTAGCATGCATATGCAAAGCCATGGTTTTTATCGCCAGCACCTAAACCAAAGCACAACCAAACAGTCTGAAGGTACTTGCGCTCATTGTCTTCAGTTTGAAGACTCTTTTTCTTCTGAGTGCAGTTGAGTCAAGCTTTCTTCCCCATGACAATTCAAAAATGTTGCTATCACACATACAGGCAAACCTCAAATTCTGGAACCCAAAAGTAAGTCTTTGGCTTGCATCAAACTTGGTATATTAACTTTCACTGACTCGGTAAACTGCTCTTTCCTACCAAAAACACTTCTCTGGGCCTCTATACTACTCTTTTCAATTTTTATCAGTCTGTATGGCTATTAGTTCCCAGAATCTTTTGTGGTCCCTCCTTTTCCAGCATGCTATTCTCCTGTGGGAATGCTCTAGGGCTAAAGATTTGAGTGTTTTATGTCTACTCACATGCAAAATTTTGATGATCTGACCAAGTTTCTCAGCTTTAAGAGTTGCCTGCATGCTGATGAATACAGAAGCCATATACCTAGATTGGATGTTTCCCTATCCTCAGACCACAATATGCTTCTATCTTTGGACCCTTTTGTGAGTTTCGTTTGGTTTTGGAGACAAAGTCTTGCACTGTAGCCCAGACTAAACTCATTAACCAGCCCAAGATGGCATTAAAATCATTAAAATTAAAATTAAAATTAAATATCTTCCCTTATTACAAAACATTATATAAATGTTAAGATAGTTACTAAAATCAGAGGTTGGTGATATCTTTTTAACATTATTAAAAGCAAAAACAAAAAAGCACACCCAAAAACATTTAGATACAGTAAAATTGTTATAAAATCAGTGAGTCTTTTTTTCTGAGACAAGGTCTCATTGTGTAACTCAGGCTGGACTTGAACTCAAAATCCTCCTGCTTCAGTTTCCCAATCTATATGATTAAGAGATTAAAGGTGTGAGCTGCCCCCCCCCCCCAGCTAATCCTGCATCTGGACAGAGCCCACCTGTTGGAAACCTTAGAAAATTCAATCATTGGAGGGAATGGGTATGGTCTTCAGATACAATATAAGGACAGGTTCCAGGTTGACTCTTCTCCAGACCAGAGTGTGTTTCCAAACCTTCTGGTTCAGAAGATTGCTGAAGCCATACCTCGAGAGACAACTAGGGTTACTTTCCTAGCAAAAATTGATGAAGCCAGAGACACAATTCTTAGTCAGAAAAAAATGGAGTCAGACATCAACATCCTGCCCATTGCCCTGTGTGTAAGGAACCATACCACCAGAAGGACCTCAGATCCAACATTCTTCTGAAGAAGCTGGTGTTCATTGCCAAAGAAGCCAGGCTCAAGAAGTTCCTGAGCTCTGAGGAGAATCTGTGTGCAATCCATGAGGAAACAAAGAGGTTCTTGTGTCAAGAGGACAGGATCCTGCTCTGCCAGTCCTGCTCCAACTCTGAGGAGCATGAAGGTCACAGACATCATCCCACTGAAGCAGCTGTTGAGAAGCAGAGGAAGAAAATTCTAAATCAAATGAGAAACTTATGGGACAAGGTTCAGGAGAATCAGAGGAATCTAAATGAAGTGAACAGAATAATCATCTAGTGGCTGAGATATGTGGCTATGTGGCTCTACAGGAAAAGATGGTCAAAAGCAAGTACAGGAAAATGTGCCCAGTACTCAATGAGGAAGAAAAGCAACATGTAAAGAGTCTGAAAAATGAAGGCCAAAGCATTTTAAAGAATCTAAAGAAAAGTGAAGACATGATGGTTCAGAAGAGGAATCAACTCAGAGATGTGCATAAGGAACTGGTGGTAATGTGCCAAGGAACACACCTGGAGCTGCTTCAGGATTTGGGAGAGATACTGAGGAGTGAGTCAGAGCAGTTGTGCATGCCCCAGCTGGTGAAAGCAGCACTTAGTGCCCAGCCCATCACTGGATCAACAGATCCAACCAATTCCAAGCAGGAGTTACCTTTGAAAATGTAATCATATCCATTCCAAGAAAAGCCTATTTAACGACGTGAGAAGATTCAACTTTAGACAACAACCTCAACACACGACTGAATTTTGATGGATCCTGCTTTATGCTTGCTGGGGAGCCCAGAACTTCACCTCCAGGAAACATTACTGGGAGCTGGGTGCAAATGACTCATGGGACTGGGCTGTAGGGGTGTGCAAAGATTCTTAATTAAGGAAATTTGACCCATAACTGAATTAGAGGGTGTGTTTCTTCTTATATTTGTGAGGGAGGGTGAGCATTGCAGCCTCCTGACCACTTCCCCATCATTTCTTTACTATGTAGAGATACCAGTAGGCCACGTTGCCAGTCCCTTGATTGTGATGATGGAAGTGTGAGTTTCTTGGATGTAGCCAAGAATTCCCTTATATGGAAGTACCCTGCTGGCTCCTTGAGTTTCCCTGTCAGGCCTTTCTCCTCCTTTGGCCACATGTGATCAGGAGAAAGTCTAAGTCTAAGCAATTCATGACTCATGACTCAGGGAACCTGTCTCAGTGGGCATCAAGGCATAATGCAGCATTGAAGCATTTGCTACTTTATTGTTAACTCGTTTTTGTAATTAAATATTTAATATGAAATATAAAAAAGTTGTCTGGTCATGTATATTTGGGATTCTAACCATTTATATTTGAATGTATAATTCCATTTAGGAAATTTTTTATTTAAATTTGATTATAAAAAAGAAAAGTTACTTTAGATTGAGTGATCAAATAAGGCTTCTATGAAAGAGTGAAGTCTTAATCTCTATAATTTCATCTCTATAACTCAGTCTCTACTGATGCAATTGTGGTGTTGGCTAACTAGTTAGATATTTACAGGTTTGAAGGACATTAGGACTGGGCATACTCCCTAATAGTAAATAGCTTTAAAGCCAAGGACTACAAGAGGAATGGGGTCTGAGTCATATGTCTGGCTTTGATAACTAACTACACAACCTGGTTCCAGGAGCCTAAACCTTCAAGATTACTCTGTAATGGGAGACTTTCTGATGAAGAACAAGGACATTGGGCTGGTAATATGGATTAGTGGGTAAAAAGCACTTGCTACAAGCTTTGAACTCATATAAAAAAGTAGATGAGGTTGCACAGGTCTGTAATCCCATAATTACTACTGTAAAATGGGAGACAAACTGAAGTGCCCCAAAGCCCACAGGGCAGCTAGCCTGGAGCATACAGCTCAGCAGAAACAAGAGAATCCCTGCTTCAACAAAGTGGAAAAAGAACCAACTCCCCAAAACTGTCCTCTATCCTCCACATATGTACCCTGGTACACACACACACACACACACACACACACACACACACACAGAAATACGGTAGAATAATAAAATAATTGTAAAAACAATGACAAAGCATTGTGCCCTCCTATAAAAGTCCATCCCAGGGTGTCTGTGAATTCACTGGATAGGAAAATGCTCCTGAGGAAGTCTATCTGCCCCAGACACTCCAGAATTAGTGCAAAATCTCTCTATATATTGGGATAATGGCCTCTTTAACCATTGCTCAATCTTAGCTTTTGACAATGATCAGCTCTGCAGTTTTCTCTTTGGCACTGCCTACTCTCACCCCTTGAGTGCCTCACTTTGTAATACATCCTGCCTGTCTTTTACACTGCTTTGTATCCATGTATCTGATTCTTAGTACAGAGATCACAAGGAATGGGAAACTGAGAAGAGGTCAGAGCAAGACCCCAGGGATAGTGGGAACATCTACCAATTGTTCCTTATGTCATTTTAGCCTGTCCTCTGCTTTTGGCTTGGGGTCACCAGAATAAAGATCACCTTTCCTGACTTCCCTAACATGTGGCTACATAAATGTGAGACTAAGTTCAGGACAAGATGCAGATGCAGTGTGGTCCCTGACATTATGATGTACCATCAGATTTAGATGAATATGTGACTCATGTAAGAGGGAGAGACACTTTGTATTTGTTAAGCAACAATTATGCCACTCACAGCTTTGCTTGACTTAAACTATTATGGAAATGTATATTAAATTGAAAAGTACACAAAAGCCTGAGGAGATGTTGTGTTAATTACTTTTCTGTTGCTATGATGAAATACCCTGGCCAAGCCAGCTTATTGAAGCAAAAGTTTATTTGGGCTCATGATTCCAGAGGGATAGGAGTCCATCATGGTGGGGAAGGCGTGACAACAGGCAAGCATAGGAGGTAGAGTAGGAAGCTGGGAGTTCATATCTTCAACAGCAAACATGAAGCAGAGAGCAAACTGGTAGTGATATAAGGCTATGACCTCTCAAGGCCTGCCCCCAGTAACATGCTTCCTCCTACCATGCTACACCTCCCAAAGATGCCATGACCTCCCCAAACAGTGCACCCACTGGGGAACAGTGTTCAAATACTTGAATCTATGGGGTACATTTCTCATTCAAAGCACCACAGAAGTTTAGCCAAGATCTTAAGAATGAAAGATAGGCCGGCCTTGAAAATCCAAGCTTGTGCAAACATTTTGAGAAGGGAAATAGTTCATATCATGAGCAAGCTATGCCAAAACGATGAATGTGTTTGGATCTTCACAATTTCAACAGCATCAGAATTTATTGAATAACAAGTTCATAAGCTAAATCAATTTCACTGGCTTTAAATCACTAAAGACTCCTGATTTCAACTTGATATCTGTGGTCACTGACATTCACAAGTTATTTTGTTCCAGTCTTTACTAACTCTCAGATCACACATTGTACTTCGTAAAATGATATATAGGTTGTGGTGACTAAAACGAATAATCAGCAATACAGTTTAAAGGGTCTTATTGAAAGAAAGAACAGGAAGCTGATACAAACGCAAAGGAATCCTTGAAAATGCTTAGCTAAGATATTAACACAATGAACCAGGTCTCAGAGTGGGTTCTAGCTGTAGAGCAAGGTCCAGAGGCATGGCAATGCAAGTGGGTCTTAGCAACAGACAGTTCAGAGAGACTGTGCTGAGTCAGATTTGTTCCCTGTCATTGATCCTATTTGATTCATGTACTAATGGTCTGTTGACAGGGTAGATGCTGTCCTCCCATGTGTTAGATGCTTTTATACAATCCAGGTGAGGGGGGGAACATCATTTCTTGCTCTGTGTAGTCAATGAACTTACAGGCCTGGCTTTGTCAAAACAGTTTTGATATGTTCATGTGCCCATGATTTATTATGATTATAGGTGTTAATACTTTATTTGCATAAATAAGCTATCACTCTCTGTCTCATGGTTTGGGCAGATGGTATTTGTTTATTTGCATAAACGAGATGAAGAGTCTTCTTTTTTTTAATTATTTATTTAATAACCACATACTTAGAAGAAGAATTTCATTGCAACAGCATTGATACATTCAATAACAATTTCCAGAGCTAAGATGCATCTCTTTCAAAATTGGCTGTAATTTTTTTTTACTATATTAATGTTTTAATCAGTCACGTAAATTATAAGAATTACACCAGATAGGATCACAAATAGGCTTAGTATATGAGAGTCAAAGACAGTGGAAGCAAAAGTGAGGCTTTTTTTTTTTTTGGAGATAAGGTACCTATAAGAAGAAGATACTTAATATTCTCAAAAGTATGATTTTCTGGTTTCCAAGTTTTCTACAAAAAGTGTGCAATATATAAAATTTCTGAAATAATTTAGTAAGGTGAAATTCACATAGAATAAAAGTAACTATTTCAAAATAAACAATTCAGTGTCATTTAGAATATTCACAATATTATGCAATCATTTCTGACTAGTCAAAAATACTAGGAAATCAGGACTGGACAGATGGCTCAGTGATTAAGAGCACTGTCTTCTCTTGCGGAAGAACCCGGGTTCGATTCCCAGCACCCATATGGTGGCCAAAAACCATCTGTAACTCCAGTTCCAGGGGACTCGACACCCTCTTCATATCTCCAGGGGCATTGCATGACATGGGTGTACGTATATACATGTAAGCAATACACTCATACACATAAAATAAAAATAACAAAATATTTTTTAAATACTATGAAGTGAAATACTTTATCCATTAAATGATTCCTTCAATTCCCTTACTGCTCTTCTACCCTAGCAACCATCTATTTTCATTCTGTGCCTAAGGGTTTATTATACCTGAAAGTTTGATATATATGTATTATATAATGCCTATACA
>NW_008343387.1:2531353-2532117 GCF_000622305.1 Nannospalax galili | reverse complement strand
TGCAACCCCTTGGGTATAGCCATTCCTTTCTTCAGCTCTTTGTATTGCTCCAAGAACTCTCTGAAGGGCTCGTTTTGTGTACAAGAATTCCTTCAGCCTATTTATGTCATAGAAGATTTTTCTTTCCCCTTCAATTATAATAGACATTTTGGCTGGATATAGTAATCTGGGTTGGCAACTGTGGTCACTTAACACTGGGAATACTTTGGTCCATGCTCTTCTGGCTTTCATAGTTTGCATTGAAACGTCAGCTGTGATCCTAATGGGTTTTCCTTTATATGTGACTTGTTTCTCTTTTGCAGCTTTCAGAATTTTCTCTTTGTTTTGTGCGAGTAGTGTTTTTACTACGATGTGCCGTGGAGAGTTTCTGTTCTGATCCTGTTTGTTTGGTGTTCTGTATGCTTCTTGTATTTGTATGGGCATGTCTTTCTTTAAGTTTGGGAAATATTCTTCCACAATTCTGTTGAAGATCTGGTCCATGCCATTGTCTTGGGATTCTTCTCCTTCTTGTATGCCTATGATTCACAAGTTTGGTCTTTTTATGGTATCACTCAATTCCTGCATATTCCATTCTTGTGATTTCTTAAATTTTTCATAATCTTTGCTTGAGTGGTCCAGTTCGTCCTCTTTATCTTCCAGTCTTGATATTCTGTTTTCTATTTCATTCATCCTATTAGTGAGGCTTTCATCTGTCATTTCTAATTGGCTTACTGAGTGTTTCACTTCCTTCTTCATTTCAGCCTGAGTATTCTTCAATATTTCTA
>NW_008343387.1:2527534-2531024 GCF_000622305.1 Nannospalax galili | reverse complement strand
GAAGTTTTCAGACTTTCTCCTTAGGTCTGGAATCTTCTAAGAATCATTTTGACCTCAGGGACTTGGGTGTTGGACTGACCTGAGATCCTGGCCGAGGCCATGCCACGCAGGGATGCAAAGGCAGATGGGGTGGGAATAAGCCCCAAGATTTCCCAGGGAATGGATTGAGTAGCTGGGTTGTACTGGATACAAAGGATCGGGGAGAGGCAAGGTAAGCCTCGGAGCCCCAGAAAGGGGCTGGTGGGTGTTGCAGGACCAGGGAAGCAGAGAGAGGTGAGGGCGGTCCGGGTCCAGAGGCAGTATTCCTGGGGCCCAAGGAAGGCACCAAGGCGGTCCGGGTGAAAAGGGTTAGGAGGCAGCACTGGCTCCCCAGGTGTCTGGGGCCCCAAGACTAGGAATGGCACAGGGCCCAAGCTTGGAGTAGAGAACAGCAGGGAAGATGGAAGTGTGAGCATGGCTGGGGGAGTCAAGGCACAGAGGGCTGCGCAGTAGACTTATCCCAAGAGAGGCCTGAGGGCAGGAGAGCGGACCAGGAGAATTAGCCAGTGGTGCAGGTCTGGGAAGCAGGGAGAGGTGAGGGCGGGGCCAGGTCCCAACGAAGCAGTGCTCCTCGAGCCCAAGGAAGGCACCAAGCTGGCCTGGGCAAAAAGGATCAGGAAGCAGCACCCGTTCCCCAGGTGTCTGGGGACCCAAGACCAGGAATGGCGCAGGTCCCAAACCAGGAGCAGAGTGAAGAGTCTTCTTATAGCAGCATTTGCGTTCAAAATGAAGCAAATTGCTCTCTTAGAAAGTGTCGTCACCTAGAGCAAGGAATTGCAGGCTGCTGTTCTATATAAAATAAAGTAGCCTAATTATTGTGAACATACCATAATAGCTGCTTTTAATTTTCAACTTGGCACAGTATAGAATCACCTTGGAAGGGTGTCTTGACAAAGGATTGTCTAGATCAGATTGGTCTGTGGGTGTATCTGTGGGGGATTATCTTGACTGCACTAACTGATGTGGGAAGACCCAGGCTGAAAGTGGGCACCAGGATTTCCTGATTTGGGGCCTTAAACTGTATAAGAGTACAGAAAGCCAACTGACTTCTAGACATGTATGCATTCATTTCTCTCTGCTCTTAACTGTGAATATGGTGTGACTAGCTGCTTTACATGACTGTCACCTTGACTTCCCACAATGATGCACCGTAATCTGGAACTGAGAGCTAAAATTAACACTTTCTTCCCTAAGCTGTTTTTAATCAAGGTGTTTTATCAAAGCAATAATGAAAAGAGAACACACGCTGTGCTAGAAACATGGAGGAACACATTTGTACCTTTCCACAGTGTCAGAATTCATTAAGTAGTAATAAATTCACAAGCTACATGAGGTTTGCAGCTCGCAATTTAATAAGTAGTCTCAATTTACCTTGACAGCTAACCATTGACAAACTCTGATTCTTTTATTCCAATTCTGATAACTAATATGAACTCTCAGATCCTATGTATACTTCAATCCACTGGGATTCTATAGGAAAAGTATAGAAAACTGGGGGAAGGGTCAAGTAGTAGGCATTGTCAGACAGTGTCAGTTAGGCTGTGGCCATATTGCTGATTGTCTCAGGATCAGCCATGAGGAGGACTGTCAGCTATAAAAGTTGCTACTGCCTAGGTATAGTTTTATCTCATCAAAACTCAATTATAGATCAGACCTGTTGTTCCTAGAATGCAAGACTCAGAGAGAAGGACAAGGTGTACCATGCACAGGCAACTATTAAAGGACAAGGACAAGGGAGAAAGGATTGCATCACATGGATGAGCAGTATGGAAGTCTTTTATAGCAGTTGAGTGGGTAGCTGTAATCGTAACTCTTCAGCCACTGGTTTGGTATTGGGCCATATTTGAAGGGACCGCCGACTTCTATCTTACTAAGAGGCAAATTTTATAGTACCAGTTGCATCTCTTGAGGCAATTTGAGGTCAAGCACAGGAGTTAGTTTCTGAATATTTGTTTAAGATGCCACAGGTCACTGAGTCTAGCTGTCAGTCAAGAAGCTGTCAGTCAGGGTCCAATTATTAAAGTGTAGGGATTCTTACTTTTATTGTTGGACTTTTTGTCCCTACAGTTCTCCCTTGACAAATGACCAAGGTCAATTTACTGGCAATGGATGAAATTTTCAGAACTTTTCAGAGCTGAATAGGACAGAGGATCTGGGTGCTGCTTGGCATCACTGTTCCATCACAGAGTTGAAGACCAGGAGCAGCATTTTGTGAGGAAGCAGTATCACAGAAGATCAAGGGCAGGACCATGACATTACTCAGGGTTTCTTTTGAAAACAATATGTAACTGCTCAATTACTTATTTCTTGCTTTAGCAAGCCTCTTTTGTATCTCATTTTGAATGCTGTTTAGAAAATTAAGGTTTGATCCTGGCAAGTGAATGCAGTTAGTATTTTCCTGTCATTTAACAACCATTAAGGTACTTAGTAAGGTACCTTAATCAAGGTGGCTAAAGTTGGGTATTTGGGATGATTGCCTTAGCCTTTAGGAGTACCAAGTGCCCACAGATGAGAAGGAATACCTAGTTCAGGGGCTGGTAAGAAAATGCTTTTGCAATGTTAACTATTTTACTCTTCGGTTACACTTTTCTGTTGGGTGTTTAAGATCATGTAAGTGACAAAATATTAACCATTCTATTATAGTCAGCCAAGCAGGCTCTGTGGTTACTCTTAAGATCTTGAGAGGACCCACTTGGCTCCTTTAGTTTTTTGTTTTGTTTTGTTTTCCTACCAGTAGCATTTCATATGTAGAGATGTTGGGATGTACGGTGGTTTGAATGAAAATATCCCCCATAGGCTCCAAGTATTTGGACACTTTGTTCCCATTCAGTAGTGCTGTTTGCTATTTTAGGAGGAAGCATGTCACTATGGGTGGGCTTTGAGAGTTCTTAAGATTTTCCAGATTTCCAGTAATGCTCTGCTTCCTGTGCCTGTGTAAAGATGTGAACACTTAGCTTTCTGCTTCTGCTCTGGCCCCCTCACTGCCACCATGACTCCCTGCCATGATGGACTATAATCCCTCTGGAATCTCAAACCATAAGCTCAAATAAACTCTTCTTCCTATAAGTTCCATTGCTCACACTGTTTTATGAAAGCAACAGAAAAGTAACTAATACAGAAGTTGGTATCAGAAATAGGGTGTTGGCTATGAATAACCTTTGGAGGAATATGGGAGACTTTGGAAGTTTCAACTAGAAATGTGATTGCTATAAGCAGAGCTTAATGGCTTATTGTAGTAGGAGCCTGGAAGAAAACAGTGCTGAGAACAATGAAGTTCCGGTGGGAAATAAGGACTTAAGCAGTGTGGTCATCTGCTGTGGCTGCTCTCCTCCAGCTATGGCTGCTCTCCTGCTCTCTTAGTTCCCCTGATCAGTCATCGGGTCTGGACCCCAGGGCTGGTGAGGAGACTGTGTCAGCAGAGCCGCATTCAGACACAGGAGACCAGGTTCAG
>NW_008343387.1:2525213-2527168 GCF_000622305.1 Nannospalax galili | reverse complement strand
GGTTTGGACCATTGCATCAGGCCTGCTATATGGCTTTCAATAAGGCTTTCACCCTAGGCTCAAGCCTGTCTCCCACATCTCCTCCTTTTTTCTTTTAATTTTTAAAGGTGAGGTATAGTTTAGAATATAAAGCATATTGATATCAGTCCAGATACATCAAGGCAAAGTAAATGGCTCAGGGGTTCATTGTATCAAGAACTGCCTCCCTTAAGATGGTGAGCTTTCTTAAGAGCAGGTTGTGCCAACTCTATGCCAACCAGTGGGAATTGAGATTCTTTGCCTTGGCATTGTTGTCCCCACCTCAAGGGTCACCCAGCATAATGGACTGTGCCTGTCTTAGGTTGTCCCGTCTGTCGGGATCTTACCCATCATTGATTACCAGTCCTCGAAGGGTGGGTCCCTTTGTGTGGTTTGGCAGAGGGAGAGGTAGTACATCCAGTATTGGCTTGTTTAAAGGCCTCCTCAGGGGTCAAGAATTCGTTGAAACCCATCAGTTCATATCTCTAGGTTGGTAAGGGCAAGGAACAGTGGGGCCTTGTTTGCAGAGACATGCCTGACAAGGTCTGGAGGCAGGGCAACATTTAACTGAACCAGAGAAATATGAGTTTTAACAAAATTATCAAGACCCTTAACAATGAGGGGTCCAAAAATCAGGAGTTAGCAGTAATGATGGCACACACAGGTGCACTGCTTCCTCCAGGGTCTGCCATCTCCATGGTCGGTGGTTGTGGAGGGAGGTTTTTCCATTGCAGGCAATTCTGATGTTCCAGGCTGGGATCCAGATGGGGGCTGGAAGATTATATGGAAAGACACAAGCATAGCCTCGCCCTTGTGTTAATAATAGGTGTGGACTTTTCCATTCACTTGTAAGAGGGTCCTTCCATTTCACCATGGGGGCAGGAGTGGGCTGAGTGAACGCCCCCCAATGCTCTATTGCTTGTGGGAGGCCATTGGAGTCAAATTTTAAAAAGTTTAATACAAATAGAGCTCATTGTATAACAGGAGCTATGGGCCAGATGACATCTTGAATAGTGGCCCAAAAAGGTAAAAGGGGCATGTAACTGTATTTTATCTGCTGCAATAGTAAGACCTAATGCCTGGAGGTCTGTTTTGAGTTTTTGAAAAGCTCCTTGTAAGATCTTAGGATTCTTATGGGTGATAAGAATGTCATCCATATAATGTAAAATATAAACTTCAGTCAGCAAAGGTTTGCAGGCATGGGCCACATAATATTGACAGATAGTAGGACTGTTTTTTTTATGCCCTGAGGCAAAACCTTCCATTGATAGGGTTGAACTGGAAGGTTATGGTTAGTGGCAGGTATAGAGAAGGCAAAATAGGACTTATCATCATCATGAAGAGAAATAAAAAAGAAACAGTCCTTAATATCTATAATGATAACTGCACTCTTTGGGAATAGCAGTAGGGTGAGGCATTCGCATTTGAAGGGTCCCTAAAGGCTTCATATGCTCATTAATCATGTGAAAGTCTCCACTTTCCTGATCTCTTTTGTATAACAAAAATGGGAGAATTATGAGGACTAAGTGAGGGCTCAATGTGACCCAAGGATAACTGTTCCTGGACCAAGGAGATCAAATGAGCTAATTTATGTGAAGGAAGAGGCCACTGCTCCACCTATATGGGAGCTTTAGTGTCCCACGTTAGTTTGATGGGGGGTGGCTTGGGCAGCGGAGCAGTGGCCATTAGAATTGGGGGTGAGGGTGGGGGGCATTAACTAACCGCTGGTCTACAATGTGGTCATCATAAAAGGTTTTGTCATTGGTGGTTAGAACAACCTACATATTGCAGAGGATATCTCTCCCCCACAGGTTATGGGGAAGCCCTGCAGCTAGGAGCAGTTTAATAGCTCCTGTATTGCCATCTGGGTCAGTCCAGACTACAGGACGCTGGACCTGAAAAGTATTTTGTAAGCCCCCAACACCTTGTATAGGGGG
>NW_008343387.1:2435035-2524833 GCF_000622305.1 Nannospalax galili | reverse complement strand
ATCGGCAGCTCCCTGATGACTGATCTTTCTATTTATACTTTGTTGGCATCTCTCAACAAAATCAGAGAAAGACTCGCCTGGTTTTTGTATCAATTTGGTTAATTTGGTATCACCGTGAGTTGGCATACTTCGAAAAGCACCAAGCGTGCAAAGCCATACTGTTCAAAGTAGTGGGGAGGTCGCTGTGCCTGAGCTTGGGGGGTTCTCAAAATTGCTGCATCCTACTAGAGCATCAATTCCAATGTTTTGGATGTTGGCATTTCTATTGCACTCTGCCTGTTGTTCACATTCATCTTGGTAAGCAGCTTTCCATAAAAGAAAATTGCCTCCCTGTAAGCAGGCACGGGCAATATTCTGCCAATCATAGGGGGTATTGGCCGGATGACTAATTGTATCTAATAACTGACCAAACCAGGGGGAGTGAATGTCATCCTCAATTGCTGCCTTATGCAGCTTCCTTAAGGTATCATGAGAGTATGGATTCCAGACAATAGGGTTCTGCTGTCCCTGATTGACAGTAACTGGGAAGAACTGTAGAAAATCTCCCATTGTATCATAGAACAGGGGCCTAGGTGGGAGGGGCTTCCAGTCCTCCTCTGGAAGGGAGGGGTAGGTGGACTGGAGGGGAACTTCCTTAAAGCTAGTGCAAGATGGTGGAAAGTAGAAATTGCCCTGCAATGGTGGAGCAGAGGCTGCCCTAACTTCCTGTTTTCCATCAAAGGTAATACAAGATGGCAGAGGGCAGCCACCACCCTGTAATGGCGGAGCAAAGGCAGCCCTAACTTCCTGTTTTCCATCAAAGCTAATACAAGATGGTGGAGTGTAGCCACCACCCTGTAATGGTGGAGTAAAGGCTACCCTAACTTCCTGATTTCCATCAAAGCTAATACAAGATGGCGGAGGGTAGCCATCACCCTGTACTGGCAGAGCAGAGGCTGCCCTAACTTCCTGTTTTCCATCAAGGGAGCTCTGAGATCCCAATTCCTTATTTTTTATAGCATCATTAACAGTCATAGTTTTATCAGAACAAGAATCCATTAGTTTTGTTTTAACTGGAAATGCCTGAGACAAGCCATCCCCAGCATGCTGTTGTATTTGCTCATCTATCTCCTTAAATAGGGGATTTTCCTGTTCAGGGGCTTTGGGGGGAACCCCCTGAAGGGAGGCCAGAATGGCTGCCATGATGAGGTAGAACAACCCAGACTGTGGGCGTCCCTCCCTGACTTCTCTATGCCAGGACAAGAATAAAATGCAAGCCCATTGTTCAGGATCCCAGCAACAAGAATCTGTAAACCAGGGGGCAAGAGCTAGCACTTCATCTAAAACCTTAGTTACATCCTTTTCTGTTACCCTAATTTGCCTACTCCTGAGGAGAGGAACCATTGCAGCAGCACAGGGGCTAGCAGCAGCTGGATGACTATTCCCCATACCGGAGGTCACTCACCCTGCAAGACGTACCCAAAGGGACTCAGGAACTGTTCAGGAAGACGATCAGCAAAGACAGGAATGACATGCCAAACCAAAGACTGCGAGCCAGAAGAAGCAGCACAGGAGAATGAAAGCGGTGAGCACCCACGGAAGAATCACTGGCAAAGGGGGCCCTGGGAGCCCCGAGTGTTACAGCTCAGTGTGTTATAGCTCTGTGGGGCAGGAGGCTTCGGGCCCCACGTTGGGCACCAGTTGTGGTCGTCTGCTGTGGCTGCTCTCCTCCAGCTATGGCCGTTCTCCTGCTCTCTTAGTTCCTCTGATCAGTCGTCCGGTCTGGACCCCAGGGCTGGTGAAGAGACTGTGTCAGCAGAGTCACATTCAGACACAGGAGACCGGGCTCAGTAACACAGATCTGCTTTATTGCAGGAAGGCACAAGCTTATATAGGGATAGTGGTCCAATCACAGCACAGCAAGCTCTAGGCATCAGTCTCATGATCTGCCAATGGGAGCAAAATGTCACAAGGCGTTCCTTGTGGCTCCAGCAGTCTGGCTGTTGCCTCAGGCCTGCTGTATGACTGTCAATAAGACTTTCGCCCTAGGCTCAAGCCCGTCTCCCACAAAGCAGCAATTGGGATATTTTGGCAAAGAGTCTGACTGGAGTCTACCTTCAGCCTAAGAGCTTGCCTGAAGCTAGGTTGAAAAGTACCACACTAATCTCTCTGGCAGAGGAAATTTCAAGACAGCCTAATGGAAATGGTGGTGTGGCTGGCTATTAATGGGTGAATATTATGCAGGTCTACAGTAAAAAATAGTGGGACAGAAAGAAATGCAAAATGTACATACAGTTTGGCTTGGAAATAGCACTAGGAAGATTAATGCTGGAGTCAAAGCATGTGCTGAAGGGGAGTAGTCCTTTGATAAAGTAATTAAAGTGATTAAGGAGAGCCCTAGAGATTTACACTTAAACATCAGAAAGAGTACCTTCTAGGCAAGACCACCAGTTAAGCCACCAACTCTTGAAAGGAAAATGCTGGGGGGGGGTTCTACTCCTAGAACACCACAGCATAGAAAAGCTGCTGGTAATCTGGGTGAAGTGGGCCGAGTCCACTCCAGGCTGGTAGCTGAACTTGGCAATGTTATTCGCGTGGTGCTGGTTTTAGAGGCATGAGAGATGTAAGAGTGAAAAAAATCATAGGTTCTTCCTCTGAGGTTTCAGAGAGCCACCAAGGCCAGGAAGCATGCACCAGGGTCTCTAATCCATAAAGAAGGCCCTGATAGACCATTGCATTAAGTTGTGAAGGTGAAGCCTGATTGGCAGTGGAGACCCTAAGAAGACACTGGAGACACTAGTGTCAAGAGACATCTGCCAAGGAAAGCCACAGAGGGAGTGGTACCAGCCCAAGAGATACATGTATGTTGCATGTAGCAAAGCTGGAGATGCTGAACCATCTAAATCCTTTTAAGTAAAGTTCCAGAAGTCAGATATGGAGCTACTGGATTTGGTGTTTTGCCTGCTCATTTTTGGTCTTTTTTTGGTCCAATATTTCCTCAATATTCCCCCATGCCTCCCTTTTAGGAATGTGTATTTTTTTCCACTATATGCTGCAAGTATGTAATTTATCTGTTGATTTTACAGGGGCTTTCAGTTAAGAGATTGCCTTGAGTCTCAGAAGAGACTTTGGACTGTGGACTTTTGAACAGTATTGAGACTGGTAAAGACTATAGGGTATTTTGAAGGTAGAATAAGTGCATTTTGCATTTTATATGGTCATGAGCCTGTGGTAGCCAGAGAGCAGATGGCTTTGTCAACTTGATGCAATTTAGACTCACTTGGGAGAAGTCTCAATGAGGAATTGTCTGAATTGTGTTAACCTGTGGGCATGCCTATGAGCAGTTTTCTTATTTGGGTTAATTGGGGTGTAAAGACCCACTCTGAATGTAGGTGACCCCATTTCATTAGGCAGGGCCTTGGATTGCATAGGAGTAGAGGACATGAACTGAGCAGGAAGCATGCGTGCATTCTCTCTCTGCTGTTGTCTGTGGATTTGACTCACTGCTTCAAGTTCCTGCCTTGACTTCTTTGCAATGACAGACTGTAACATAAAATTGTAAGATGAATAAATTCCTCCTTTAAAATTGCTTTTGTCAAGATATTGAATCACAGCAAAACTACAAAGGGAACTAGTATGGATTTGTATCTATTATTTTTCTTGTTGCTATGACAAAATGACTGAAAAAGTGATTTAAGAAAGGAAGGGTGTATTTTGACTCACAGTTCAAGAATATAGACATGTGGCAAGAACATCATAATGGCAGGAGCTTGAAACAGTCAGTCACCTTGTATCTACAGTCAGGAAGCAAAGAGTGATGAATACTGCTGCTCAACTCATTTCTCTTTTTTATTTAGACCATGACCCCAGCCCATAGAATGTCATTGCCCACATTTAGAGTGAGTCTTCACACCTTAATTAACCCAATATAGAAATCTCCTCAGATTCATACTCAGATGCTTGTTTCCATAGAGATTCTAAATCCTATCAAGCTAACAATCAAGAGTGACCATTACAAGATGGGTAAAGTTCTTGCTGGTCATGTGGTTTCATTCCCATGGAGCCACTGAGGACATTTCCCTCTGTTAATGACCCTTCTTTTTACAGGGTGTGTACTGATTATATACTAACCTCTTAGGTCTCCATAGCCTCTCTGATAGAGGACAGGTAACTTACTGTAATTCTAGGATCCTTTTGGAGGTTTCCTGTCATTCACTGGGGGTCGGTGGTCAAAATATTGGCTGTCCTATTAGTCCCTTTAACCTCATTGTCACTGACATCCTAATATGGCTATTAAATACACAAAAGATCATTTATATAAGTTTTGAAGAATAGTGGTTTAAAGACAGCTATTGTATAACGTGAAAGCTTAAAAATATGAATTTTTAAAAACAACATGACTTTTCATGACTTAGCTTTTAGTAATTAACAACATGAAAAACTTAGCAGGAAACACAATTATCCTGATAAAATATGAAGTTTTTGTTTTGGAAGTTAATTTACTAATCTTTAAGTCTAACTTTAATAAACCTTTTGGAACATACTTTAACCTTCTGGTTCTTTTCTAATTTCTCTCTATTTCCATTTTGAACATCCTTTGCTTTAGAATAAAACTAATTTACCATATAAAATCCTTCTATATCTAGAAGTATATAAAAATGTGTTTCTATACCTAAAACCTTTTATATTCCTTCCCATATTTGCTGCTTCTTTCTGTCTTTTGTAATTTGAGCTTTTTCTTCCTTCCTTCCTTCCTTCCTTCCTTCCT
Organism: Nannospalax galili; assembly: GCF_000622305.1. Classification (NCBI taxonomy): domain Eukaryota; kingdom Metazoa; phylum Chordata; class Mammalia; order Rodentia; family Spalacidae; genus Nannospalax; species Nannospalax galili. The sequence goes on along the minus strand of NW_008343387.1, from coordinate 2,520,086 downwards.
TCCTTCCTTCCTTCCTTCCTTCCTTTCTTCCTTTTTTTCTGATGTAATTTGGGGTTTAAAAACCATGAAATCCTGGAATGGGGTACATTTGATGACCTATCTTCTACAAAATAGATCGAGCTGGAGGATGGTATTAAAGCTAAATTATCAGTTATTGGCCATATCTCTGGTGACATTGTATAAGACCAAGTTAAACTATTTTTCCTCCATAAGTTTGCAAGATTAGGTAGATTTGTTGATGCCTTTTGAATTGAAAAGAATTGGACTAAGCTTACATGTACTCTTGTTTACTTGTAGACCTCCCTTTCAGAGAGGTACTTTATTATATAAACATAACATATAACTAAAGAGGGCACACAGTAAAATATATACTGATAACAAGATATCAGATCATAGACACAGACTAGCAGCTATCCCAGCAGACAGAATGACAGGTAACATTGTAACAAGAAACTCAAAAAACATATAACATAATTGCATTTTATTATAGTCCTAGTAGAAACAATGAAAAAATTAGCACTTTGAAGACATAGAGATTAACCTAAACATCTAGAGGGGTCCAGTGAAGGTAGAATGCTTGAAAATGAAGCCTGTTTTGTAGACTTCAATTGAAAAAGCAGGCTAGTGTTAGGAAATAATCAGGCTGAGAGCTAGAATTGGGATTCACTTCATGGAGGGGTAAGACTTAATGGCATTTTAAGGTCAGGTTCCAGGGATCAATAGACTATTTCTCTTTAAATTTTCACTTAATTTTTATTTTTGAGAATTTCATACATGAGTATGAATTCCATTATTCTTACCCCTCCCACTAATCCCTCCAACTTCTACCAGATGCCCCAATCTCTCAATTTTTTATTCTCTTCTTTGATTATTGTTGTTGTTGTTGTTGTGTGTGTGTGTGTGTGTGTGTGTGTGTGTGTGTGTGTGGAGAGAGAGAGAGAGAGAGAGAGAGAGAGAGAGAGAGAGAGAGAAACTAAGTCCAGTTAGTGATGCTTGTGTTACATGTATTTATGCCAGACCAGTTGGGATTGGATAACCTATCAGAGAGCTAGTCCCTGAAGAAGACTGATTCTCCCTCCCTCAGCATCCATTGGTTGCCTGAAACTTTTCATCTAGAGTTGGAACCCTGTGAAATTTCCTCCATACACATTATTAGCATGTCAACTAGTGTTGTCATTATGTAGATCTTTTAGTATTGTGTGTGAATGTAGGCAGGCACATGCAGAAGTCAGAAGTCAGAGGGCAACTTTTGAGAGTCAGTTCTTTCCTTATACCATGTGTTCTAGGGATAATTTCAGTCATTGGGCTTACACTGACCGAACCATCTCACTGGCCCATAATTTCTGATAACACATCTCAGGGGCAAATCAGAACAGAGAGAGGGTGTGAGACCTAACACAGGGGTCTCACGGGTGCAACATACACCCAGAAAGGCATCACTCTGGAGCCAAACCCATTTAGTTGGCGGGTTGACCAGCCTAAAAGACTGACACCAACATACTGACCCTGGCAACACTGACACTGACTTCTTGGAGAAGCAAAAGCCTGGTTACTTAGAATTTTTTCAGAACAGGAACCTGACTAGAAGAGTGAGCCATAGGTAGGCCACTGAGGCAGGCCTATACAGCTGCAAACAAGCCATGAGACACAGAAGGCAGGTGGGCTCAGAGGCATTCTAGCTGCTCATTTTCTTGGACACTTTGGGGAGATATCTAAGAAATTAAAGAGAGGAATGAGAGAGGACAAGAATTTGAGAGTTTTTCAAAACAAGCACCAAGAACAGGGGAGGCCTGGGGAGATTAGGGGGAGAGGTCTGTATGTCGTTCACTGAGGGTCTGAGTTGGGAGAAGCAGAAGAAGGTGAAGTCTTCTTACTCTGAGCCAGAGAGGAATGTTATTATTGTCTCATCTTATTTGGTAGGGCAACAGCTGTGGATCATAACCAAATCTGTATGAGCTAACACATCTGCTCCATCCCCTCTGTGGGTCACCTCAGGCTCCATCTCACTCATCCCAATAACCCCGGTGGAGTTTTTTGTTTTTGTTTTTGTTTTAATTCTGGAAGGGACACCTTCTGAGTTAGTGCTGAGGGCTGTTTTAATTCTGGAAGGGACATCAACTGAGTTAGTGCTGACGGCTGATAGGGTGGGAACATGTGGAAGAACCAAGAAAGGCCAGAAAGTGCCTCCCCTCCATGTGTATCTCTTGCAGAAGTACAAAGAGGAACTGAGAGACAGAAAGTGCTCTTCCGAAGGTGTGTTATTCTGCTGCCCTTAACTAGTGTGAGTTGAGACCAAAGAAGGACTGGCTCTGCGCGTTGGCTGGTCAATCGCGTCCCTCTAAATCCACGTAACCAAAAACATGTAACCCCACTTTAAAAGCCTTACCAGACTTCTCACCCCTACCTAAATTAGAAAAGTAGCAGCCTTTGGACAAGGGACTCAGTAGCAGTGTGGCACATGAGCCAAGTCAATGCTCCCATTTTGGTTAAGGGCCTCAGGGCCTGTCATTTGTAGCACGGCAGGTATGAATCTGGACTCCTGTTTCTATCCCATACCCAGGGCCCAGGCTACTTAGCAGGCTCCCTGTTGCTTTATCTATTTCTCATCCCTTTCCTGCCATTTTAGCTGGGTTTCTTTGTTGCTGTTCATGGGAATGGTGGAGAGGAGAAAGAGAGGGATGCTTGGTGCTTGAGGACAGAACATTAAACTCTTTGCTCTTATTTCTATTCATCCATGTGGCTATGGACCATGGGCTCGTAGAACAAGAACAGAAGTACTCATGGACACCCTCTATCTGGAAATTGAGGAAGTCTAGTAGAGAAGGAAAATAAAAAGACCAAGAACTGGAGAAATGGCTCAGCAGTTAAAAGCATTTGCTATTCTTCCAGAGGACCTGGGTTTAATTCTCAGCACTCACATGGCAGCTCACAACCATCTGTAACTCCAGTTCCAGGAAGACCCAATGCCCTTTGCTGGCCTCCATGGGCACTGCATGCATATGGTGCATTTACATGCAGGCAAACATTTATACATATGCAATGCAAATTTTTAAACTGTTCTGATTTTAAAAAGATAAAAAACTCTTCTCTTCTGAAGGAAGCAAAGTAAGGAAGCAAGGGAGTTATTATAGATCTTGGTCAAGACAGAAATATAGAACCTAAAGATCAAATATAAAAAAAGAAATCTTAGCCAAAATCTCACTTGGTGAAATGAGTATTTGCACAATTTTTAGTTTGGGTCAGAGTTAATCCTGTAGTGAGCCAGAGGAGCGCAGTGCATCTCTATCCTCTTCCATAAGAGACTTTATGTGGTAGGTGTTTCTACAGACTTTGTCTCATGCCCATGCGATGTGGCGCATGTAGATTTGGTCTCCAACAAAAAGCCAGACACATCAGTTAAATAAAATTGAAAGTAACACATGGAGTTTACGGTCATAAAACAAATTGTCATCTCTTTTGTGCTTGATAGCAACTCTTTTTTAACCTTTTTCTGTATAGGCCACCAAAATGCAATGTGTGAGCAATGGGGATGAACCTGATGTGTGAGTTATAAAATGAATTTACCAAAAAGACGGAGAAAGACAGAATTAGAAATATTAAATACCGAATGGCAAAACCTAGAGAAGGTATTGTATCACATGGCTGAGGGCAGTAGAACTCTTTATAGCAGAAAAGGGGCAATTTACACTTATCCCATGGGACTCTTGTGCAGGGTTCATATCTGAGCGTGCAGCTAATTTCTATCTTGTTGAGTACTGCATTTTATAGCACCAGTTGTGTCTAGCTATTTGGGTCAGGTTCCATGGGTCATTAGGATTTAGGATCTTAACATTTGTATAGGAGGTCGAAAATTTAAGAAGCCCCAACCCTAGGTGAAAAATTATTGGCTGCTGGGAGGAGAGTCAGTTTTCTCTAAGGGCGTAACACTGGGTAGGCTAACCAGGCTCCAGTGGGTAGACTCACACTGAAGGGTGTTTTTGGACACAAATTTGACTCAATAGGCATATATGTGTGTGTGTGTATGTGTGTGTGTATGTGTATGAATGATTCAAACTTGACTTAGACATTAAATATATATTTGATATAATATATAATAATATAAATATATCATATATGATCATATGTATGATAGAGTACATGAAATTGGGTTGGGGTAGTGAAAGGGGGCTGCAGATAGGGGAGGGAGTCTAAATATGCTCAAAATACATTGTATACAATTCTCAAAAGTTCAGTTATAAGAAGTTGTCTTGAGACTGTAAAGTGAGTGGTGTTTAAATGTACAGTATCACCATCAAAGCAGCTTTAACGTAGTTTCATACCATTCTTTTTTTTTTTTTTGAAAACAAAAAGGAAAAATCCACTTTTAAGCTTCATGAAAAAAAAAGTTTGATATAAATTTGTGTTTGATTAAAAAAAAAAAAAAGATATCCCCAGTCACTGGATCAGGCTGTCAGTCAAGCAGTCAAGTTAAAATGTGGGGATTTGTGGATTTGTGCTTTTATCTTTGACCTTTTTGTCTCTACAAAATGGAGTTAGTTCCTTCAGGTTTAGGGCAATAACTGGAAACTTCAAGGCATCACTCCAGTGGCCTGGAACAGGACATCGTAAGAACTGGTGGTTGACAATCTGTTAACTATTATGTTCCTGTAAATGTCAAAAATATATTAGTTGCTCTTATTTTTATGCCCCTTCAGTCTTGAAGGCAGTAATATAACCAAGTTTAGATGAGTTCCCCTTAAATGAGTGAAGTGAGCAAAAATCTGGCCCAGATGTTAAGGTATCAAGAGGCCAAATACAAAATGAAGGTAAAGATGGCAAGCTTTGCTCCTCATCTCAGTGCAGCTATGGGCCCTAGTGAGCAGAGGTCTGGCCAAAACATCCTCGAAGTTCCTATTACAAAAAGTTGGAGAACATGAAGCCAGGGGAAAGAGGTAGTAGGATGGGGAGGGGGAGATGGGGGAGGGAACCAGAATGTGATTAAAAAATACATTGTATGATACTATCAAAGAATCAACAACAACAACAACAAATTAAAGGTGCAGATGGCCAGGGTGGATGAGTTTAAAAGTCAAGGTCACTGTGGAAAGAGGGAACCAGCAAACCGAATAAAATACACAAGATGTTGTCCTCCCAAGAAGAACAGGAAGGAATCCACCAACCTATCTGTGGGACAAGATTTCTGTCTTTAAATCAATTAATTTATTTTGATTGTTATATTTTGGTCATTTTACCCACTATTACCCTCTCTCATACTCCCACCACTCCCGTTGAACCCCTTCTTCCCAACAAGCTTCGCTCCTATTTTCATTTTGTTGTTGTTGCTTGTTTTGTTTGGGGGTGTTGTTTTTGTGACCCACCAAGTTTAATTAGGGTTACTTGCATGGGCACGGATGTTATATACTAATCCCAGTGCATGGGCTGCTGAAGAAAATGACTCTTTCTCCCCCAGCAATTATTAAATGTGTGTTGTGTCCAGAGAATGGACCCCAAAGAATAACCATGGAATCCAGAGGGCATGCCAGAACAAAGTCTTTATTTGGGCTTAAGCTTGGGCTCTCAGACCTCACCAACACAATGGGTCCGTGCTGAGAGCCCCGATTGCAGGGGAAGGGAGTTTTTTTTATAGGTTTCAGACAAAGGGAGGAGTGGATAACAGAGTCACACTTTGATTGGCCCGAGGAGCCTGCGCACGCCAACACACTTTTGAATTGATTGGTTACAAGGGATGCAGTCCTGGGGGCTTCTCATTGGGGGGTGCTACTCTCAGAGCTGTGGAATGTGCTGACTGTTATCTATACGGCCAGAAATCTCTGTTTCTACCTTATAAGGCTGCTATATGTCCAGGCTTGCTTGACCTATAGTCTCCTGGGGTGGGGGTGGCAGGTGGAGATTACAACATGCCCGGGTATGTTCAGGCTTGCCTGAAACAGCTAGTCAGAATGGGGTCAATATAGTTTGCCCTTTCAACCAAGCAATCAAGCAGTTTACAGAAGCAAAAAAGAGCAGTTAGTCCTAAAGAGGGGCGAGGGTCTCGGGAGTTTTGGGCTGGGGGCCAAGGAGGTGGATTTCACATGTGAATAGCTCCTCAACCATCATGGAATGATGACAGGCCCCATCTCGCACAGGTGCTGTGCAGATAACAGTACCTGCTGTGAGTTTGAGTGCAGAGACCACGACATTCCAGATAGTGTCTCACAGCACTTCTCCCCACCTGTGGCTATTATGTTCCTCTTCTTGCTTGATGAGCCTTGGAGAAACTGAACAGATGTCCCATTTAGGGATGAGTATTCAACAGTCACTTATTTTCAGCATTTGTGTTGGTTCCAACTGGCAACTTGACACACCTATGATCACCTGTGTATTGAGTTTCAATTGAGGAAATCTCTAGATCAGATTGGCCTATGGGCAAGTCTGTGGGGGAATTGTCTTGTTAATTGAGGTGGGAGGACCCACACTGGATGTGGGTGGCAGCCATTCATGGGATAGGCTTTGAACTGTGTGAGTAAAGTAGAGCAAGCAGGTGACATAGCGACATAGCATCATTGGTTTCTCTCTGCTGTATATGTGATGTGACTAGCCGCTTGAGCCATCTTGACTTCTGATGTGACTTGGAATTGTAAGCCAAATAAACCCTTCCTCCCCTTGGTTGCTCTTCTCAGGATATTTTATCACTGCAAAAGAAATAAAACCAGGAAAGTACTTTGACTAGTCCCTACATTAACTATCACCCATTGGAAAATGAAGCTTCCCCGATCAAGGCTAAGAGGAGCACTAATTGACCCGACTGATGCCTGTTCTATGGACTCTCTACATATTTGTTTGCATTCCTTCTCTACCACTGGGAGGTACACAGGGTATTCCAGACTTGCCTAAATCCCATGATCCTCCTGCTGCCACCTCTTCAAATATTCCGCTGGCACTTTCCAATACAATCAGATTTTTTTCTTTTGTCATCTTAAAAAACATTTTATTTTATTTTATTTTTTGGTCTTTTGGAGACAGGGCCTAGAACTCACTATGTAGACCAGATCCACCTGCCTTTTCCTCCCCAGGGCTGAGATTAAAGGTGTGTACCACCATGTCTGGCTTAAAACATTGTATTTTTACATATTTATAAAATAACAGGTTTCCATATGAGGCTTCTACACACGTTTGATTTCGTTAGCACCGTCTTCACTATTCCCATGTCTCCCTGCCACACCTTCCCTTACTGCCCCTTTTCACCCTTAGTAGTCGCCATTCCTCTTTGTTCTACTGTCTTCCCTACCCACTCCATTAATCGCTCTCCCCACAGCCTTATGGGCTCCTTTCTAGATTCCTGGCCTTCATTTGTTTTTACTCCCCGAAAGATAAACATAAACAGAGACTAGGATCCACACATAAGAAAGAACATGGTACTCAACTTTCTTTTTTTTAAACTTTTTTTTATTATTGAATTTTTGTGTGTATGTATTTCATACAGAACATCCCAAACAATTTTATTCATCTTTATACCCGCAACCCATATGGCGCCCTCCCATAGACTCCGCCCCCTTACTGCCCACTGTGTTGTGGAGAGCCCCCAGCTGTTCCCCAGTGCAAGTCCATCTGCTGAGTCTAGTCAGCCTATCTAGAGTCCCTTGTTTAAGAAAGATCAGTTCTTCTTTAAGTAGCAGCAATCAGTTGCCAACATTCCTTTAAATAAGATTGGGGTCTTCTCAGAGTCTTTTGAGCCACGCTGCCCAACAACTCAAAGAAGTATCTCATGTCTATCATTGTTTCTTGTTATGTAGGCTGTAGTTATACACTTGGACCCTTAAAGAAATATACTGATCACTTTAATATTTGGTTATACTTCCCTTTTGGGTATTTAAGACCATACAGTTAGCCCAAATAAACAAATTTATTTTTAATCTTAAGGTTATTTGAGGAGATGTTCCTCAGGGGTCACACAGGCTTGGGAGGATCCTCCAGCTCCTTTCTTTTATCAGCTCCATCTATGTGAAGGTAAGTCAAAGATCCTGCTTGACCATGGCTGTCTTCACTTGGAAGCATGCAGGAAATGTTTCCACTGTGTTGATCTTCCTCTTTGTAGCCTGGACAATGATTCAAGGCCATCAGGTGGGGTCTCCATGGCCTCCTTGAACAAGAGGACAGGTGACTCACCACAGTTACAGGACATTTTGAGAGATTCTCCATAGTCCCTTGGAACTTAGTCAACTTTGGAGGACAAGGAGCAAAAACTGTCCTTTATGTCCCTCTGACCAAATTAATATAGGCCTCAAACGATGGCTATTAAATATCCAGGAAGGTTAGTTCCACCAGTCTGGTACTTTAATTACCGTGTGCTATGTAGGTAAAGCTTGGGCAAAAACCAAACGTTCTCAGTTAAACCTTGACTAGACATATATTTTGTTCCTTGAACTAGCTGTATGTATGCTGTGTCAGTAGGTTGTTGGACTAATATAGTTCCCTCTGGTTTTCTAAAACTTGCTAGGCATTATTTATATCTCTCACTGTCTAACCCTTCCACCATGGTTTCCCCTTTTAAAGTGACCTCAATTTACCCATATGTCCCTTAATAATACCTTTCTACTATGGTCCCACATCTCTTGAGTGCCTTCTTTCCCTTTCTCCCCTAGGTTCCTTGTATAGCCCTGCCTCCCTCCTCCCATTTAAATAACCCCATTTTTATCCATATCTCCCTCAGTAATACCTGTTTCCTACTGTTTTCTCTCAGGTTCTTTATTTACTTTACCTCTCTTGTTCCTTTTCAATATCCTGGTTCCTGTAGTTATGTCTGGATACATACTCACTTATAAGGATTTGGTGCTAGGAGCCACATAGGAGGAAGAATATACATCGTTGTTTTTCTGAGTCTATGTTACTTTACTTAGTATAACAGCTTCTAATTCCATATATTCACCTGCAAATTTTATGACTTCATCTTTCTTTACTGCTGAGTAGAATTCCATTGTATAAATATACCACAGTTTCATTATCCACTCATCAGCTGAGGGGCACTTAGGTTGCATCCATCTCTTAGCTATTGTGAAAAGAGCAGCAACAAACATGGATGTATAAGTGTCCCTGCAATAGGATGAGTTCTTTGGGTATATGACAAGGAATGGTATAACTGGGTCAAATGGTAGGTTCATTTGTAGTTTTTTAAAGAGTTATCCACACTGCTTTCCATAGGGGTTGAACAAGTTTGCAGCCCCACCAGCAGTGGATGAGTGTTGCCCTTTTCCCACTCCTCTCCAACATTTGGTATCATTTGTTCTCTTCATCTTAGTCAGTCTAACTGGGGTAAGATGAAATCTTAAAGTGGTTTTAACTTGCATTTCCCTAATTACTAATGATGTTGATCACCTTTTAAGATGCTTTATAGCCATCTTTATTTGTTCTTTCGAGAACCCTCAGTTCAACTTCTTAGCCTTTTAATTGAGTCACTTTCTTTTTATTGTTTTTTTTGAGTTCTTTATATATTCTGTATGTTAAACCTCTATCAGATGTGTCACTAATGAAGATTTCTCTCCGACTCTGTGGGTTTTTTCTTCACTTCCTTGGTTGCTTCTTTTCATGTAAAGAAGCTGTTTAGTTTAATGAGGTCCCATTTGTTGATTTTCACCTTATTTCCTGAGCAATGGGTGTCCAGGTTAGAAAATCCTTTCCTACACCTATTTCTTGTAGCCTATTGCCAATATTTTCTTCTAAGACTTTCAGAGTTTCGGGTGTCACATTGAGGTCTTTGATCCATTTGCAGTTGATTTTGTACAAGGTGAAAGATAGGGGTTTAGCTTCATTCTTCTCCAGATGGCGATCCAGTTTTGCCAGCACCATTTGCTGAAAATGCTCTCTATCCTCCAGTGAAAATCTTGGCCCCTTTGTCAAATATCAGGTGGCTGAAATTACATGTACTCATGTTTGGGTCTTCAATTTTGTTCCATTGATCTACAGATCTACTTTTGTGACAGGACCATGTTGTTTTTATGTGCTTCCATATGAATCTTAGGATGTTTTTTTTCCAATTCTGTGAAGAATGTTATTGGGGATTTTGATCAGCATTGCACTAAATCTATAAATGGCTTTTGGCAGGATGGTCATTTCCACAATATTAATTCTTCCAATCCATGAGCATGGGAGATCCTTCCATCTTCTGGTGTCTTCCTCAATCTCTTTAAGGATTTAAAATTTTCATTGTAGAGGTCTTTAATGTCTTTAGTCAGGTTTATTCCGAGATTTTTTTTTTTGAAAGACTATTGTGGAAGGGAGTGTTTCCATGTACTCTTTCTCTGGTTGCTTGTTATTGGTATATAGAAAGGCTATAGACTTTTGTAGATTAATTTTGTAACCTGCCACTTTACTGGAAGTGTTAATCATTTCTAGGAGTTTTTTGGTGGAATTTTTGGTGTCTCTTAGGTATCATATCATCTGCAAAAAGGGATAATTTGATCTCTTCTTTTCCAATTATTGCTCTTTAATTTCCTTCTCTTGTCTTATTGCTCTTGCAAGAGTTTCAAGCACAGCTTTAAAAAGGAGTGGAGATAGTGGACCGCCTTGTCTGGTTCCTGATTTTAATGGAATGCTCCCAATTTTTCTCCATTTAGAATAATGTTGGCTCTAGGTTTGCTGTATCTGGTTTTAATTATGTTAAGGTATGTTCCCTCCAGTCCAATTCCTTCTAGGACTTTGAACATAAATGCATGTTGAATTTTGTCAAAGGCCTTCTCTGCATCTATTGAGATGACCATGTGGTTCTTGTCTTTGAGCCCATTTATATGATTTATGATGTTTATTGACTTGCCTATATTGAACCATCCCTGCATCTCTGGGATAAAGCCGACTTGATCATGATGGATGATCGGGTTTTTGATGTGTGTCTGTATGCAGTTTGCAAGTATTTTGTTGAGAATTTTTGCATCTATGTTCATTAAAGATATGGTTCTATAGTTTTCTTTTTTGGTTCTATCTTTAACTGATATTGGTATTAGCATCATAGAAGGATTTTGGAAGTTCTCTGTTTCTATCTTTTTGAATAAATTAAGTATTATTGGATGTAGATCTTCTTTAAATGTCTGGTAGAATTCTGCTGTAAATCCATCTGGTCCCGGGCTTTTTTTAGTTGGCAGGTTTTGTATTACTGTTTCAATTTACTTATGTGTTATGGGTCTGTTTAAGCTGTTGATCTCTTCTTGGTTTGGTTTTGGTGGTTCCCATGCTTTGAGATACTTGTCTATTACTTTTAGGTTTTCAAATTTAGTAGCGTATAGGTTTTTAAGGCATTCCCTTATAATGATCTGGATCTTTTTGGTGTCTGTTGTGAAGTTTCCCCTTTCAACTCTGATTCTGTTGATCTGGAGGTGTTCTTTATTTTAGTTAACTGGGCTAGCAGTCTGTCAATCTTCTTTATCTTTTCAAAGAACCAGCTCTTAGATCCGTTGATTCTTTGTATTGCTTTCTTTGTTTCTATTTCATTAATTTCTGCTCTGATTTTTATTATTTCTTGTTGTCTTCTGGGTTTGGGTTTCATTTGTTGTTGCTTTTCAAGTGTCTTGAGATGCAATATTCATTCATTTATTTGTGTTCTGATTTTTTAATGTAGGCATTTAGAACTATAAACTTCCCTCTAAGGACTGCTTTCAACATATCCCAGGGGCTTCGTTGTGTTGCATTGTCCTTTTCATTTAGTTCCAGAAATACTTTTATTTCTTTCTTAATTTCTCCTTTGACCCATTCATCATTCAGGAGTGTGTTGTTTAACCTCCATGTGTTCATGTAGTTACTAGGGTTTCTTCTGGTGTTGATTTTAAGCTTTCTTATTGTTTCTCTCTTTCTGTATTTGTTGAGGTTTGTTTTGTGCCCCAGAAGTATGTGGTATTTGGAAAAAGTTCCATGGGGCACTGAATAGAAAGTATATTCTTTGGTGCTTGGGTGGAATATTCAGTAGAGGTCTGTTAGGTCCATTTGATATATGGTATTGTTTAATTCAAATGTCTCTCTGTTAATTCTTTGTCCTGTTGCTCTGTCTAATGGAGACAATTGGGTGTCAAAGTCCCCTAGTATTAATGAGTTAGGATTAATCTCAGTCTTAAAGTCCTGTAGTAATGTTTTTATGAAGTTGGGTGCATCAGAGTCTGGTGAAAATATGTTTATAACTGTAATATCTTCTTGGTCAATTTTTCCTTTGATCAGAATGAAGTGACCCTCTTTATCAGTTTTAGTTTGAAATCTATTTTGTCAGATATTAGAATTGCTACTCCTGCTTTTTTCTTGGTACCATTTGCTTGGAATATTTTTTTCCATCCTTTCACCTTAAGGTAGCACCTGTCCTTGAAAGTGAGATAGGTTTCTTGAAGACAACAAAAAGATAGGTTTTGTTTCTTAGTCCTTTCACCTAGTCTGTGTCTTTTGACTGGGGAGTTCAGTCCATTGATATTTAAAGTTATTAATGAAAGATGTGTATTGATTCCTGCCGTTTTGATCTCTGTTTACATTCTTGGTGTAACTGTGCATTTTCACAGTCATACCTTCATTAAGTTTCTTTCTATTACCCCTTGTGTATAGCCATGCCATTCTTCAGCTCTTTATATTGCTTCAAGAACTCTCAGAAGGGCTGGTTTTGTGGACATGAATTTTTTTCACCCTATTTATGTCATGGAAGATTTTTCTTTCCCCTTCAATTATAATAGACATTTTGGCTGGATAAAGTAATCTGGGTGGCATCTGTGGTCATTCAGAACTGGGAATACTTTGGTCCAGGCTCTTCTGGCTTTTGTAGTTTGCACTGAAAAGCCAGCTGTAATTCTGATGGGTATTCCTTTATATGTGATTTGTTGTTTTTCTTTTGCAGCTTTCAGTATTGTCTCTTTATTCTGTACATTTAGTGTTCTTACTATGATGTGCCGTGGAGAGTTTCTTTTCTGGTCCCATTTATTTGGTGTCCTATATGCTTCTTATATTTGTATGGGCATGTCTTTCTTTAATTTGGGGAAATTTTCTTCTACAATCCTGTTGAGGATATGGTCCATATCATTATCTTGAGATTCTTCTCTTTTCTCTATGCCTATGATGCCTAAGTTTGGTCTTTTTATGCTGTCACACAATTCCTACATATTCCATTCCTGTGTTTTCCTAAAATTTTCATAATCTTTGCTTGAATGGTCCAATTCATCCACTTTATCTTCCAGTCTTGATATTCTTTTTTCCATTTCATTGATCCTATTGGTGAGGCTTTCTCCCATGGATTCTAATTGGCTTATTGAGAGTTTCACTTCCTTGTTCATTTCAGCCTGAGTATTCGTCTATGTTTCTAACTCTTTCCTGAATTCATTCAGAAGTTTATCCCTATCTTCTTTCAGTTCTTTGATTTCTTTGTGTGTTCTTTAAATTGACTGAATTCTTTTATCAGGTTTATAGTTGATCTTTTGAATTCTATGTCCTGTGTTATCTCTAGGTGGTTTTCCTTGTAATCCTCTACAGAATTGTTGGTACTTGGTGGGGATATACTATTTGGGTTTTTCATGCTATTATTTTTTCACTGTGACTTCAGCATGTAGGTTTCTTTGGTAGTTTCTGATTCTTATGTGAGACTCAACCCTTCCTTTGCTGAGTTTAGGTCTGCTTCTGTTTGTAAACTCCATGTGCCTTTGTGATTTACTTGTGGACAAGAAAAGCTTTTTTGTCTAGGCTTCAGGTTCTCTCTTTTGATTTTACATTGGAGGGGCCAGATGGCTTTCGTCCTACTGCTCATGAGTTCCAACCGAGGCCCAAGTGGGATGAGGATCAGATGCTCTCAGGCCTTCTCCTAAGGTCTGGATCCCTCTAGTCAGCAGGCACAGTACAGTTTGGGAGGACTGCTAGGTAGAGTTAGAATTCAGGACTTTCAGGCAGTCAGGGAAGGAGGCTGATCTCAGGAGTCCAGAGCACACAGGGAAAGAGGCTGGGCTCAGGAATCCATGTTGGAGGTGGGACAGCCAGGGATGGAGGCTTGTCTCAGGTATGCAAAGGTGAGATGAGAGAGGGAACAGCCTTTGAGGGCTCCAGGGGACTAGACTGAGGAACTGTGTTGGTATGGGTGCAAAGGCTCAGGAAGCAGTGAGGAGTCTGGGCCAAGAGGGTAGTCCAAAGGTCTGGGGTGCCCTGAGAAGAAATGGGCCAGTGCCCATGCTAGGAGGAGAGATAGGGTGGGGTAGCTGGTAGGGGGAATGAGATTGTGGGAGTCAAGGCACAGTGGCTGGGTGATGCTTAAGTTTTCTAGCTTCATCCATTTTCCTGCAATTTCATAATTTCATTTTCTCTTTACGGCTGAAGAATATTCCATTGTGTATATGTACCACGTTCTCATGATCAATTCATGTATTATTGGGCATCTAGGCTTATACCACTTCCTGCTACCATGAGTAAAGCAACAATAAGCAAAGTTGTGTTAGTATATCTATAGTAGGATATAAAGACCTTTGGTTATATGCCCAAGAGTAGCATAGATGCATCATATGGTAGTTCCATTTTGGGCTTTTTAAAAGCATGTATGACTGTTTTCCGGCATGTATATAAGTGCACCCATGCATGCAATGCCCTCAGTGGCCAGAAAAAGGTTATGGATTCCCTGTAATGAAACATAACTATGCCAACATTACAATTACCTAAACAAAAAGCCTGACTTGAATTTAGTTCTTAAGTGTGGGCCCATACTCAGAGGACACTTGTTACCCTAGATATCTCTTGGAACCATCTGTCTCCTGGAACTGCACTGATGGAACTGTGTCCTCAAGTCAGGCCCCACTCATAATTTTATTCAAACTTGTTTTTCCATCTTCAATTGGGGAATTACAAGTTTGACTCCACCCTTTTCTTAACAGACCACCCAGTCTTTTATTCCTAATTCTAGAATATCTCATTCATCCAAAGTCAAATGTCCTTCCCAATTTCATTTCAGCACTTTGATATGTTAATTCTCAAGCATACCTACATTCATCACTCATTCATTACCTTTTTGGGTGGAGCACCAAATTGACGTTGCCAAGGAAACTAGAGCAGATGCCCAGGTTACAAGACATAAGACCACATGGTTTTGCTGGGGCTAATTATGTACATTTGTTAAAGTTTATGTCCATTTATAAAAGTCAGCCCTATAGTTCCCCATTCTTGGTTTTATAAACAGAGAAGCACATCCATTGGGTGGTCATGGGAGATGGACTAATCATGGGTGGGGGGCTAATTACAGGTGGTGTACTGGAAAATCAGCATAGATCAGCATGATGTCATCTAAGTTCTCTGGAGTAGATGGCACATGCAGTGCAGCATTGGTAAAAGCACACAGAACATGAAAGTTATTCATGCATGGCTGAAATTCAGAAAAAAGTCTCCCTTGTTAAGGTGTTGTTTTCTGGTATGACTTTTCCAGTCATGCTAAGTTCAAAGGAGGCCGATAGGAGAAAGTACAGATGTGGAGCCTCATTTCCAATTGATGAGAGAAATTGGATCCAGCCACTAATTTGTACTTAACTTAGTTTATATAAAACCATAAATTTTGATAAAACTTGTATTTTAAGATGTTTTTCTAGCAGATGCTGGGGGGGGGCAGGGATAGGATCAGTTTTAAAAAATTAAAGTATAAGTTATCTTTAAAAGATGTAAAGGATAATTTGTCTCTGAGCAGGTAATCTTTCATTTCCCCTTTTTCATTTACGCATTAAATTTTTAAATAATAATTAAATTGGTATAATTATGACTTGTATTGGGGTTACACAAGGAATGTCATGAAATACATGAAGTTCCCACAATTGGCAAAAAGAGATAAAGATTTTAGATATTTGGGTGACTATTTGTTTTGATTTGAAAATAGTGCTTTAAACAGTTTGAATAGATTTTTGTGTTCAAGCAGCAGTGAAATAATTTTTTTAATCATCATACACAAATCCTTCTTCACTAAAATTATTTCTTTCTTTTCTTATTGATCTTTTAAAATTTCATACAATATTTCCCACTCACATCCAGACCCCCTTTCCTCTCGATATCCGCCACCACCAAACCCTATGCACGCTGCCATATATGCTGAGTCTTATTCATTCAGGTGTTTGTACCCAAATGTCCTTCAGTGTAAATGTGTCCACTGGAGTCTAATCAACCCATCCAGTGGTTCTATGTAAGTCATACTCTCCCTCAGCAGCAATCAGTCTCAAATAGTTTTCTACCTATTGCTGGCCTGCCACCTATTTCTTGCCTCCCCTTTGGGCCCTTGTTTAAGTGAGGTGACAAGGGTCCCAAATTTGATGTCACCGCTGCCGCAGGCATACATGAGCAAGCCTCCATTGGCCAAGAAGCCTTCACCTCCCCAGGTTCATGAACCATCCCTGGCTCTTACAATCTCTCCACCTCCTCTTCTGTAATGGTCCCTGAGCCACAGATGGGTGAATTTTCATCCTGCATGCTGCAGTCTCTTATTCTCCAAAACTTGGCCAGTGAGGCCTTCTGTACATATCACACTCTGATGTACATGGAAGCCTCATTGGTGAGAGTTGAGGGGTGCATTAGCCCTGTCTCTACTCCTTAGTCCACTAAGTTCCATGAGGCTTGGTTGTAAAGATTCGACTGCAGATGTGTCACCTAGTACTTGGCATCTCCCAGGTGTATGTTCTCTGTGCCTGACCAGATGTGCAACTCTGCAGTAGCCTCCATCTGTTGCAAAAAGAAACTTCTTTGATGAGTACTATATGGCATGTTTGTCACTCTAAGGGAGGTCTCTTCTATACTGCATTCCCTTCCAAGCAGCTCCTAGGTATACATATGCATTAATATTCAGACACACCCTACCTGTATTTCTCATAGGGTTTCTAGGTCATCAGTTTTCCCTCTAAGTTTTCTAGCCTATCCACCACCTCCAGCAGAGCCACTCATCTCTACACTTTTTTCTCCCACCCAGTCTCCCTCATCCCTCCCTTCCTAGTCAGTGTCCCCATTATTCCAACCCTTACCCCAATAACTCCCGACTCCCGCCATTTTTCTGTTCCTGGCTTTCTTTACTCCCCCACACTATCGTCCCTTGCATGCCCCTCCCTCCTTTCTTTCCTGCCAATTACTCACAATTTTTCCACCTGACTCAGATAGCATCTGTTCCCTACTACCCCCCTTTCAGGCTGTTTCTTTTCCTTTATCTCCATGTATCCTTTGCCTTTGCCTGGCTCCTGGTGTTATTTCAGAATTTATATACTCACATATAAGGCACTCACATATTGGTGCTACAATCCACAAATGCGGGAAAATGCATATGGCTTGATTTTCTGAGTTTGTGTTACTTAGTATAACACTTTCTAGCTCCATCCATTTACCTGCAATTTTCATAATTTCATCTTTTCTTACTGCTGAGAACTCCATTGCTGAGTAGATGTACCACATTTTCACTAACCACGCATCAGCTGGTGCCACTCATCAGTTTGATGCAACAAACATGGATCTACAGGTATTGCTACAATATGGTGAATCCTTTGGGTATATGCCAAGGAGTGGTATCACAGGATAATATGGTAGGTTCATTTTTAGTATTTTGAGGGTTCTCCACACTACTTTCCACAGTGATTGCACGAGTTTGCATTCCCACCAGCAGTGAATGAGCATTCCTCTTTCTCCACATCCTTTCCAGCACTTGGAGTCTTTCATTCTCTTGATCTTGGCCAATCTGACTGGGGTAAGATGAAATCTTAAAATGGTTTTGATTTGCACTTCTTTACTTACTGAGGATGTTGACAATTTTTAAGGTGCTTCCTTGACATTTTTATTTCCTTGCTTGAGGACTCTCTGTTTAGGTCTATCGCCCATCTTTTTATTGGGTCGTTTACCCTCTTCTTTCTTTCTTTTTTGAGTTCTTTGTCTATTCTGGACTTTATTTTTTTAATATTCTTTTTCTTTTTATTTTATGTGTATGCATGTATTGCCTAAATGTAGGTGAGTGAACCCATGTCATGCAGTGCCCATGGAAGACAGAAGAGGCTGTCAGAGCCCCCTGGAACTGGAATTATGGACAGTTGTTAGCTGCCATGTGGGTTCTGGGATTTGAACCTGGGTCTTTTGCAAGAACAGCCAGTGTTTTTAACCACTGGGCCATCTCTCCAGCCCCTAGTTTGGATTTTAGTGCCTGTGTAGGATGTGTATCTGGTGAAGATTTTCTCCCATGCAGTGGGTTTCCTCTTCCCTTCCTTAGTTGTTTCTTTTGCTGTACAGAAAATTTGTAATTTAATGGGGACCCACTTATTGATTGTTGATCTTAGTGCCTGAGCAGCTGGAGTTTGGTTTAGAAAGTCCTTTCCTATGCCTATATCTTGAAGGGTGCTGCCTATGTTGTCTTTTAGCAATTTCTGAGTTTAGGGTTTTATATTGATGTCTTTGATCCACTTGGAGTTGATTTTCGTGAAAGATAAGGGTGAAGTTTCATTTTTCTGCAGACAGAAATCCAGTTTAATCAGCATCTTTTGTTGAAGATGCTATATTTCCTCGATTGTGTATCCTTAGCACCTTCGTTGAATATTGGGTGGCTGAAATTGCACATAATCATGTTTGGGTCTTCTATTGTGTTCCAGTGATCTACATGTCTATTTTTATGCCAGTACCATGCTGTTTTTATGACTGTAGTTCTGTAATATAACCTGTGATCTGGTATGGTGATTCCCCCCAGCATTGTTTTGCCCAAGATTGTTTTGGCTATCTGAGCTCCTTTGTGATTCCATATGAATTTTAGGGTTATTTTGTCAAGCTCTGTGAAGAATGTCATGGGTATTTTGATTGGAATTGCATTGAATTTATATATTGCTTTTGGTAAGATGGTCATTTCACAATATTGATTCTACCAATCCACAAGCATAGTAGGTCCTTCCATCTCCTAGTGTCTTCCTATATCTCTTAAGTTTTGAAATTTTCACTGTAGAGGTCTTTAATGTCTTTGGTTAGGTATATTCCTAAAAAAAAATCTGAAGGCTATTGGGAATGGAAGGGTTTCCTCTCATGGTTTTTCTGATTGCTTTTCATTGGTATAAAAAGGCTACTGATTTTTGTAAGTTGATTTCGTATCCTGCTGCTTTACTGAAAGCATTAATCACTTCTAACAGTTTTCTAGTGGAATTTTTGGGATCTCATAAGTATAAAATCATATCATCTGCAAATAGGGATAACTTGACCTCTTCTTTTCCAACTGGTACTCCTTTAATCTCCTTCTCTTGTCTTATTGCTCTAGCAAGGGTTTCAAGCACTATATTGAAAGGGAATGAAGGTAGTGGACAGGCCTGTCTGTTTCATGATTTTAATGGGGATGCTTCCAGTTTTTCTCCATTTAGGATGATGTTGGCTATGGGTTTGTTGTATACAGCATTAATTATGTTGAGGTATGTTCTGTCCAGACCAACTCCTTCTAGGACTTAACATGGATGCATGTTGGGTTTTGTCAAATGCCTTTTCTGCAGCTATTGAGATAACCATGTGTTTTTTTTTCTTTAAGTGCATTTATATGTTTTATTACATTTATTGACTTACAAATCTTGAACCATCCCTGCATCTCTGAAATAAAGCTGGCTTTATTTTTTTGATGTGTGTCTCTATGCTGTTTTCAAGTATTTTGTTGAATATCTTTGCATCTATGTTCTTTAAAGATATGGGTCTATAGTTTTCTTTTTTGTTGAATATTTATGGGGTTTGGTATTAGAATGACACTGGCTTTATAGAAGGAGTTTGGGACTTCTCCCTCTGTTTCTTTTTCTTTCTTTCTTTTTGAATAATTTAAGCAGTGTTGGTTGTAGATTTTCTTTTATTATCTGGTAGACTCCTGCTGTGAATCCATCTGGGCCTGGGCTTTTTATAGTTGGGAGGTTTTGTATTACTGTTTCAATTTCCTTATGTTATGTTATTTAGGGTGTTGATCGCCTATTGGTGGTGGCCATAACTTTAGGAATTCATCCATTTCTTTTAGGTTTTCAAATTTAATGTAGTATAGATTTTTTAAAGTATCCTTTTACAATGTTTTAGATTTTTTTTTTTTTTTTGGTGTCTGTTGTTATGTTTCCCCTTTCATCCCTGATTTTGTTAATTTGGATTTGCTCTTTCTTTCTTTCTTTTGGTTAACTTGGCTAAGTGTCTGTCTATTTTGTTTAACCTTTCAAAGAACCAGCTCTTATATTCATTAATTTTTTGTATTATTTTTTTGTTTCGATTTCATTAATTTCTGCTCTGAGTTTTGTTATTTCTTCTCATCTACTAGGTTTGGGATTGATTTCTTCTAACCTTTCGAGTCTTGAGTTGTGCTCTTTCTGATTTTTTAATGTAAGCATGAAGAGCTATAAACTTACTTCTTAAAACTGCTTTTAGGGTGTCCAAGAGGTTTTGTTGTGTTGTGTTCTCATTTTCATTGTGTTCCAGGGACAGTTTTGTTTTTTTTCTTAATTTCTTCTTTTACCCATTCATGATTCAGGAGTGTGTTGTTTAATCTCCATGAGTTCATGTGTTTATTAGAGCTTCTTTTGTTGTTGATTATAAGCTTTATTGCACTGTGCTCTGATAGAAGATATGGAATTATTTCAGTTTTTTTGTATTTATTGAGATTTGTTTTGTGCCCCAGAATGTAGTCAATTTTAGAATAACTTGCATGAGCTGCTGAGTATAAAGTGTATTCTTTGGTGGTTGTGTGGAATGTTCTTTACATATCTGTTAGGTCCATTTCATATAGTATGTCATTTAATTCAGATGTCTGTCTGTTTATTCCTTGTCCAGTTGACCTGTCTATTGAAGAAAATGGGGTATAAAAGTCACCCACTATCACTGAGTTTGTGCCAATCTCTGTTTTATAGTCCTGGCCTACGGACTTTATGAAACTGGGTGCTCCAGAGTTTGGCACATAAATGTTCATGATTGTAATATCTTCTTGGTCAATTGTTCCTTTGATTAGAATTGTCCTTTTTGCTTATGATGAGTTTTAATTTGAAGTCTATTTTATAGGATATTAAAATTGCAATAACTGCTTCTTAGGCCCATTTGCTTGGAATACTTTTTCCATCCTTTCACCCTAAAATAGTGTCTATCTTTGAAGCTGAGATGAGTTTCTTGAAAACAACAAAAAGATGGGTTTTCTTTCTTGATCCATTGCACCAGCCTGTGTCTTTTAACAGGGGAGTTAAGGCCACTGATATTTAGTATTATTATTGAAAGGTGTGGATTTTGTACTGTCATTTTAATTTCTTTGTGTCTGTGGCCCTATTTTGTGTTTCCATTGCTATACCTTTCTTTATTTTCTTTCTGTAGCCTTTTGGGTGTACTCATTCCTTTCTTCAGTCCTTTGTATTGCTTCAAGTATTCTCTGAAGTGCTGGTTTGGACGACATGAATTCTTTCAGCCTATTTGTGTCATGGAAATTTTCATGCTCCCTTTCAGCCTTGATAGATTGTTTTGCTCGATAAAATATTTGGGGTTGGCATCCACGGTTATTTAGAACTGGGAATACTTTATTCTAGGGTTTTCTGGCTTTCATAGTTTGCAATGAAAAGTCAGCTGTAATTCTGATGGTTTCCTTTATATGTAACTTGTTGTTTTTCTTCTAGTAGCTTTCTGTATGCTCTCTTTGTTCTGTGCATTTAGTATTTTTACTATGATATGTGGTGAGGAATTTCTGTTCTGATCATATCTTAATGGTATTCTCTGTGCTTCTTGAATCTCTACAGGTATATCTTTTCTTAATTTAGGGAAGTTTTCTTCTACAATCCTATTGAAGATCTGTTTGATGCCATATGTTTGTGTTTCTTCTCCTTCCTGTATGCTTATAATATGTAGATTTGGCCATTTCATTTTATCCCACATTTCCTGAGTATTCCATTCCTGTATTTTTTGAATTTTGCATAGTCTTTTCTTAAGGAGTCCAGATCTTCAACTTTATCCTCCAGTCTTGATATTCTATTTTCCATTTCATTCATTCTGCTTGTGAGACTTTCTCCTGTTGTTTCTACTTGGATTAGTGAGTCTTTCAGTCCTGTGTTCATTTCCATTTGGGTTCTCTTCACTATTTCTATCTCTTTAGTGAATTTGCTTTTCAAATTATGAATTGTTTTTGATATTTCATTAAGCCGTGTATTTGAACATTCTTGAGCGTCTATCAAAGTTTAAGCCTTTCCTCTCTGAGTTCTTTGAGTTGTCTGTGTTTTCTTGTAATTCTTTGATTATGTTTATGATTGTTCTTTTAAATTCTGTGTTCTGGGGTTCTACAGGGTTGTTCTCAATGCTCTGCACTTCTGTAGGACTCATGGGTTTTGTTGGAGACATATTTTCCAGGTTTTTCATATTGTTTTTCTTTTTGCATTGCCGTCTGGGCATAGGGATGTTCTTTGTTGGTTGTGTTTATCAGGAACTTTTACTCTGCTTTTATTTAACTTAATTTTAGCTCTGCTAATATAACCTAATATGTAACTTAGTTACTTTTTGTTTGGATATGGAAGATAAATTGGTGGGTTTTTCAGGTTCTTGCTGGGTAGGAGACTGGTCAGAGTCCTGAATGAGCAGGTCTGTCTGCATGATCTGGAGGCTGGGACTTTGGCAGTGTGGGGACTGCCTAGATGAGGACTTAGGGATCTATGGTAGGGTGCTTAATTAATCTGGTTTGAGAAGCTAGTCTTGGGACTTGAGGTGAAGGAATTGGAGCCTGCCTGTGAGAGAGGCCTGAAGGGATGAAGTGGGGGTGGATGAGAGAAATGAGGTAGGGAGGCAGTGAGCTTGATCTGCCTTACCAGAGTCCTGGCTGAGCTTGTCTGCCTGTCTGATACAGAGACTGGGAATTTGGAAGTGGGTGTACTGCCTGGGTGAGAACTTAGAGGTCTATGGTAGGGTGATTAGTTAATTTGGTTTGGGAAGTTAGTCCTGGGATTTGGGGTTAAGGAATTGAAGCCATCCTGTGAGAGAGGCTTGCAGGGGCAGAGTGTGGGTGGATGAGAGAAATGAGGGAGGGAGGCAGTGACCAGAGTCCTGGGTGAGCAAGTTTGTCTGCCTGAGAATTTGGTGGTGAGGGGGCCACCCGGGTGAGAATTTAGGGATCTATGGTAAGGTGTGTTGTTAATCTGGTTTGGGAATGTAATCCTGGGATTTGGGGTTAAGGAATAGGAGCCAGTCTGTGAGAGAGGCCTGCAGTGACAGGGATGAGAGGAATGGGGTAGTTTCTCCTGTGGAGAATGGTTGCAGCTGAGGCTGGGCCCACCTGTGTCGTGAAATAAATTTTTTTTAAGTATCAATATATATGATCCAATTTAAAAAGACCAAAGGAATTTATGTAAGTTACTTTCATTTGGCAAAGTTCTTTAGGACAAGGACCTGGGATTTGACTTTTCTCAAGATGATGATTCCTGCTGACTGGCAGTCAGGACAGGAATGTATAATTTGTTGAGTTTATACTCATGATAATTGAAAAGACAACTAGACATAATGTATGATGATTTCATTCTGTGGAGGCCAGGTAATTCTGTATGGAATCAAAAGCTTTGATATAAAAAGAAGACTGAAGGAGGTCTTAAATAGAAGCATATATTGACAGCCATATAGTGAAAGCAGGTTAAGCAATTGAAAAGTTAATTAAGAAATTGTTTTAAGGCAGAAATAGCAGCTAAAAGTTTTGCCTGCTGTGGATGTCTGCTTGGGGGCTTATAGGAAGTGCCATATTCCAGCATTCCATAATAGTTTCTTAGCCTGATTTATTGTTTCCATCCAAAAAAGATTTTTTTCTTTGTGCACTAGAAATGGAATATATATTTATGGAAGAAAATATATGTATAGAAAGTCATGAAATTCCACATGGAAATGAAAAAAAAATTGTACTAAAATAACCCACAAAAAATATTTGTTATTTTTCTGCAGTCTGTAAAAGAAAGTTAAAATTATTTTGGAGATATGGAAGATTAAATAAGCTTGAGATCTTGTCCAGAAAAAATGGATGGAATTGGATCAGCCATGTTGAATAAGAATAATTAATTCTTTATTGCTTTGGGCTGAAAATATTTTCCATGTGGGTGTATTGGGTAGAAATAACCATTCTAAACTTCTTAAAGAGGGAGGTAATTTTCTAGTCATTGCTGCAAGGAAAAAGGGAGTTTTAAAAACAAATAGGTAAATTTAATTATATATGAGGAAGTTGTTTTTGTTTTAAATTCAGCTTCTAACTGTAATTGCTGTAATAGAGATAGAGAGGAGCCACAGTGTGGTGGGGTGAATTTAAATTGGCATCTCCTTTAAAGAGAAGCAAAAATATGAGAAAAAGCTGTATCAGGAATTACTAGAAAAGGTTTAATTCAATTGAAATCCTAAAAGCCAAGTTGTTGAGAATAATTTAATATTATCTTTTGGGGAATGGACAATTGCAATTTGAGGTTTACTAAAATGATTAGTGACAATATATCCAAAAGAGTTAAATAAACATTTCGTCAAATTTCCTCTCGGGCTAGCTGTACATTAAATTTTTTGATGAATCTTATAAAAATTTCAAAACAATTACATTTATGTCTTTAGTAAAGGTTAATAAGATATCTGTGATGGAATATGTAAATATTAGAAAAAATTTTCTAATAAGGTATATTGCATTATTTACCTAATATTGACAGAAGGTGAGGCTATTGGTCATACCTTGAGTGAAAATTAGTAACTTAAAAATTAGACAAAAATGCATAGTTATTAAAAGCAGGCACAAAAAGGTAAGTGTTCAAAATAGCAATCTTTTACATTAATAGCAATAATATGACAGGTTTTTCAGGACCACAGCAGGGGAGTAAACTTCAAGTGTGGTCATTAAGTATTTTTAAGTCAGTTATGAGAGTCTGTGGGGTTTTTTTGTAAATTTTTTAAGTAAATTTTTATGTACTTCACAGAACATCGTAATCAATCTTAATCATCTTTTATACCCTCTTCTCCATTGGCCCCCCTCCCATAACTCCTTACCACACTGGAATTCATACATTCTGTCATTTGTGTTACAGTCTATCGTGTCAAGTTAGTGTCCCCAAATGTCCCTCAGTGCAAGTTCATTCACTGGGGTCTAGGCAGCCTATCTAGAGTCCTTTCCTTTAAGAATATCAGCTCTTCCTCACCCAGCAGCAATCAGCTGCCAACAATTCTTCGATTGATTGGGACTTCTTTCCCATTTCCATAGTTCTGTGCTGGAAGATTGTCTGCTGGAGTTTGCATGGGTCTTGTGCATGCTGACACCATTGCTGTAGGTTCATATGAGCAAGGTCCCAGGAGCTTGTATGACTCTATTTTCTATATGGCCATGCATTTCCTTCCTGGAACTTACAATATTTCCAGGGTCCCTGAGCCCTGGGTGGCTGGAGTTTAATAGAGGAGTCCTGTCCAAGGAGTCACCCTGTGCAGACTCTTACTCTCCACACTGTCCATTTGTGACCTTTTTGTGTTCCTGGCCTCCGTTGCATGAGGGAGCTCCCCTGATGAGAACTGAGAAATGCATTAGTGTCCTCTTTGCCCCTTATTCTATGTTCCATGAGCCTTAGGTATAGAGGTTGCATTGTACATGTGCCACTTAGGCTTGGGCAAGTCACAGACAATGTCTGTGTGTGAACAGTTGTGGAACTCTGTAATAGTCTCCATCTGTTGCAAAAGAAGTTTCTTGGTATTTTTTAAGAATTGCATAATATTTAGCCAAAACTAAATGCTCTTAAATGAATCTTGATCAGACATGCATATTTATTTTTAAGCCAATCCTTGTAATATTTAGCAAGTAGGTCAATAACTACATTGATTCAGTTAGGTTTGTATGAATTTTGACTTTAAAAATGTTAAGACTATATATACACATATATGTATGTATATATATATAATCTTTAAGCCTCATCTTTTATGCCTTCATAACATACAAAAAACTTTATTTCTCTGTTCCATTCTGGAAACATCCAACCATCTTAAACTTCATACCTAAATCTTTCTTTACTAAAAATATTTCCATTCTTACATCTTCTAATTTTTTCTCTTACTAATTTTGGTAATACATGAGACATAAATAACATTAATAAATACATTTACCATCTGTTGTGTGGATTTTTGCCACACTTGTCCTCTCATAAGTGTCTAATGACAAACTAATATTTGATTTCACAAAAGTGTACAATAAACCAAGTGCACCAAATAAGGCAGAATTTCTTAGACTATCTAAATATAACCCATAATAAGAATTTGACCAGTATAATCTTGATTCAGTAACATCTGAACAAAGCTTTTTTATAGTCCCATTTGAATTACCTAAGATTAACTCAAAATAGGTTTAAAAGAGGTTCCCATAGGTAAATGTGAACAACAAACAAACTGCCATCAATTAAGTTAAAGGCAAAATTTTCTCAGAACAGCTGAAAATAAACCATAATGGGAATCTGACCAGTATAATTTGATCCAGTAACATCTGAGCTAATGTTTTTTACAGTTCAAGTTGAATTACCTAAGATGAACCAATATATTTTATTTTATTTTATTTATTTTTATATGTATGAGTGTATTACCTACTTGTACATAAGTTCACCCATGTCATGCAATGCTCTTGGAGGTCAGAAGAGGGCGTCAAATCTCCTGGAATGTATGGTTGTTAGCCAACATGTGGGTGCTGGGATTTGAACCCTGGTCCTCTGCAAGAGCAGCCAGTGCTCTTAACTGCTGTGCCATCTCTCCAGTGCCCTAAACCATTATATTTTTAAATGGGTTCCCAAAAGTTTATAGGGATTAAAAGTTTTTTTTTTAAACTTTAAACTTTACATTTAAAGTAATTAAAAAAGTCTCTATTATCATTGGGCTAGATAGGGAGTGGGTTTGTCACTTAGTGTTTTAAAGTATGGCAAGTGTAAAGGTGGCTCCCATAAATTTGCAAGGATTTTTAAATTTTACTACAGCTAAAGTTCTAGTAAATTTTCTATTACCTTAGGACTAAGTGAGGAGTTGATTTTCCTCTTATTAGTTTTTGGGGGGTGAGGCAAAATAGAAATCCATTAAGTTGGTCTTGCCATATATATCAAGAAATAAGTAATAAAAACTTTTGTTGGTAATATTACATTCCTTAGCTCTTCTCAAGGGCATAATATTTTTAATATATTGCTGTTTTTGTCTTCCTCAAGGTCACTGAGTTAGGGGTCCAGCTTATCTTGTGGGCTTTCAGGAGATATTTTGATATTTAAAAAGCTTGGGTCTGAAGACAGAAGGCCCAAATTCCATCTCCAGAGCCAGCTTTGTCACTGAGTTCAAAACAGCACAGAAAAATTTATTAACACTCAAGAAAGCATTCACTTATTTTAAAATTGAATCTACTAGGCCGTGTTTTGGGAACTGGAAGTGACAAAAGTCAGAATACTTGATTTTGAAGTCACTCTCTCATAGCTCTAAATTTTTGTAAGCTTATAAGTATATGGCAGTTAGCACTCATAATCAAGGAGAATCAAGAAAAAAAGGTGTCTGTCTTTACTATAGGCTACCTTGATTTTCTCTGTGGCTGTATTTGAGGGATAAGATGTTTGAAGGCTTATATCCACATTTAGTTAGCTTGTGTCTGTAAATGGAGGCAAACTAAAGTATCCTTTCTCTTATGATGGTATTTTCCATGAGAGCCATTTTAATTATCTGGTTAAACTTCATTCCAGGCTTGAATTCAGAAAATCAGAGATCTAGGTCAACCAGGCTAGGATGGTGTCTTGTTACCTGTGTTGAAAATTTGTTTTGCTCTCTGGAGCTTTATATGTCTCCCCTTGTGCACCACCATGAGAAGAGAGACTTTGCCAGATGTGGCCATTTAATCTCACTGAGTAGACCTTAATTTCCTGTACCTCATCCTTCTTTTTTAGTAACCCTAAAAAGCCTAGAGCCTATTTGGAATAGTCATGCTCTACAATGTGATGCTAAATCCTCTGTGTCCTTAATGAATTTTTATTTAACTTAATTTTTGCCTGGATAAATTGAAACCGTCTGTGCAGGTCCCACAATTCATAAGTCTTTAGGAGTAAATATTGGCTTTAAAGATACTGTGGAAGTCAATCAACTTCTAATGGTTGTGAGTTAAGGAAAATAGTGACTTCAGTGTGAGCTAAGTTATTAAAATCCCCTTAAATATTATGTTTGAACTTTTTTTAAGTTTTAACATTTGTAGGTACACATTATAGCACCATGGGTGAATTCGTCTTTTAAAGAGGCAGCATTATGATATAAACAAAACAGAAAATGAAAGAGTTTAGGATCTGAGGAGATGTGGGGGGCTTGGAGATATGGGACAGAAAGAGCTAGCATCTTCTAGCTAGCAAATGCCAAACCAGGTACATAGCTTCTAGTTAGTTTCTGCCATCACTTTTTGCCCCAGGGAAGGAAGCTCCCTGGAAGGCAAGAGAATTAGGCAGAGGAGGGTGGTGAAGTTCTATAAGATGTAATTCTTTTGAAAGTACATTTATCTAGATTTAAAAATCTAAATAAGGCTGCATATCTGCTTTAATTTGGTTCCAACGTGTTAAATGCTTCAACTGAACTGTATCCAAGCAGTACCTTAATTGGTCATTAATTTTTTCCCAGTATTCCAAATTAAGTTTCAAGTAAGAAAACCATGGAAAATATTTTTGAATAACATTTAAAAGTTTAAAATATTTGATTGGATGACATTTTAGTTTCACTTCATTTAAGTAAATTCATTAATTGCCATGCATGTGTACAAGATTCAGGGGAGAAACAGATGCCCAGAGTGAAACCAGAGAGATGATTTAAAAAAGAGTGAAAGTTTGTGTACATTTCCTTGCAGTTCAGGCCTGGTAAAGGAGAGTAAAGAATTATTTGTGTGCACCACTGCAAGCTATCAAGAAAGCCTTTCTTGTCTTGTCACTTACCCTGTGAATGGCTGTGACTGTCTAAAAATTCCCCTTTTCCTCAGGACTTTTCCAGGTGCCTCTCCATGAATGCTCTGGCATGAGCTATCAAGGAGAACCTTGCTCCCTTTGTCACACAATTACTTTCTCATCTGTGAGTCCAGAGTAAAGCGTTTCTTCCTCACATGGGGCATCACAATGTGGCATTACTACACCAACATTACAATTACCTCAACAAAAAGCCTGACTGTTAAATTTAGTTTTTAAAAGTGGGCCCAAATTCAGAGGACACTTGTTCCCCTAGAGACCTCTTGGAACCATCTGTCTCCAGGAACTATGCTGATGGAACTATTTCTGGAACCACTTTCTCTGGAGCTGTGTCATTAAGTCAGGCCCCACCTATAATTTTATTCAAAATTGTTTTTCCAGCTTCAATTCGAGAATTGCAAATGTGGCTCCACCCTAACAGACCATCCAGCCTTTTCATTCCCAGTTCTAGAATATTCCATTCATTTAAGGTCAAATGTTCCTCCCAATTTCATTCAGGGCTTTGATATGCTAATTCTCAAGCATACTTACATTCAGTCATTCATTGTCTTTTTGAGTGAAATATCAAATTGAGGTTGCCAAGGAAATGGGATCAGGTTCCCAGGTTATAAGACACACGGTTTTGCTGAAGTTAATTAAAAGTCATTAGTTCAGATTATGTCCATTTATAAAAGTCATTCCTACACTGTAATTTTAGTTATATATAATTGTTAACCTCCATATGGGTGCTGGAAAGCAAAGCACAGTCTTGTGTGCTTAACCCCTGAGACATCTCTCCAGCCCCCTATTTTCATTGTTTTGGTAAGTCTCCTCACAGATTTCTATAGTTGTTGCTTTAGTTTACACTCTCATCAACAGAGAACAAGGAAGGGTTCCTTTCTCCTCACTTTCTTGCCAGCAGTGGTTGTCAGTTGATAGTAGCCATTCTGACTAGGATGATAAAACCTCAAAGTAGTTTTAATTTGCATTTCTCTGATGGCTAGAGATGTTGAAACTTTAAAAATATTTATTGGCCATTTGTATTTCTTTTGTTGTTGTTGAAAATTATCTGTTCATTTCATTAGCTTCTTTACTGATTGCTAGTATGCGGCTTTTTTCATGGTATTTTTTTGCAGTTTGTTTCCTTATTTATTTACCTATTAATGTGTGTGTGTCCAGTTTTTCCAGCACTATTTATTGCCAAAGCTTTTTCTTTATTTTTTAAAAATAACTATTTTATTTATCCGTGTGTACATATATGTGCCTGTGGAGGCAAGAAAAGGGAGTATGAGCTACCCAATTTGGGGGCTGGGAACTGAACTGGGGGTCCTCTACAAGAGCAGCAAGTGCTCTTAACCCAGAGCCATCTCTCCAGAGATTTTTTTTTGCCTATGTTTGCATATGTTTTTTTTTGCCTTCGTTAAAAGTTATTTGTCCATAGCTGTGTAGATTTATCTCGAGTCTTCTGATATGTTTCATTGGTTTATGTGTCTACTTTTGTTTTAGTGCCATGCTGTCTTAATCACTATAGTTCTGTGGAATAGTTTGAAGTCATGCAATGTAATGCCTCTGGCTGTATTCTTTCTGCTTAGAATTGCTTTGGCTATCTGTGGCATGTGTGTGTGTATGTTCCCATATGAACACATGACTTTTCAATTTTTTTTTCCAGTTCTGCAAAGAATATCACTGGAATTTTGGTAATCACACTGAATCTGTACATAGTTTTGATGGAATAGCCATTTTCACAATAATAATTCTGTGAATATTAATTCTGTTAATCTAGGGACTTGGAAATCATTCCATCATCTAATGTCTTCTTTAACTTCTTTTTTTCAGTGTCTTAATGTGTTCCTTGTAGAGGGTTTCTATTCCTTGGTTAGGGTTATTCTTAGATATTTCTAAAGCTGTTGTAATCAAATATTTCTCCTAATTTCTTTCTCAACAAGTTTATCATTAGTTTATACAATATATATGTTGATTTTTGTATCTGCTAGTGAAAATGATTACCAGATCCAGAAGTGTTTTGGTAGATGTTATGAGGTCTTTTAAGTATAGAATCATGTTGTTTATAAATAGGAGACTACACCTTCTTTCTACTTTTTATCCATCCTATATCTTTCTCTTGTTTTCTTGGTCTAAGACTTTGAGCACTCTATATTGAATAAAAGTAGAGTGGTCTCCTTTGTCTAATTTAAGATTTTAGAAGAAATGGTAGTCTCAATTTTCCCTATTTTTTATAGTGTTGGCTATAGTTTGTCATCTATCACCTTTATTATATTGAGGTATGTACCATCTATTCCAAGATTCTTCAGGACTTTCATCATGAATGTGGATTGAACTTAAATATCTTTTATGCATCTATTGATATGATCCTGTGATTTCTGTTCTAAGTTTATTAATATAACATACTATATTCATAGCTTTGTTTGTGTTGAACCAACTTTGCATCCTTGATATCAGACAAACTTGGTAATAATGTATAATCTTAATATGATCTTGATTTCAGTTTGCAAGTATTTTGCTGAGTATTTTTGCATCTATTCAGGGACATGGTCTGTAGTTTCTTTCTCTGTGTCTCTGTCTCTGTCTCTCTGTTATTGTTTGGTTTTGGTATCAGGGATATATTGGCTTTGTAGAATGAGTCTGGCAGTGTTCTTTCCCTTTTTCTTTGTAGAACAGTTTGAGAAGTGTTGGTATCGGATCTTCCTTGACAATTTGGTAGAATTCTGTATTAAATCCCTCTGATCCTGGACTTTTCTTTGTTGACTTAATTACTGCTTTAACTTTGTTCACTGACAGAAGTCTATTTAAGTTGCTTATATCTTCTGTTTTCAATTTTAGTAGTTGATATGCATTTAGAACTTTTTACCATTTCTTTTAGATTTTCCATTTTTTTGGCATGTAAGTTTTCACAGCATTCCCTGCTGATCTTCTGGACTTCATTAGAGTCTGTGTAACAACTCCCTTTTCATTTCTAATTTTGTTAATTTGGGTCTTCTCTTTCTTCTCTGCAGTAAATTTGGCTAGTGTTTGTTCAATCTTCTTAATCTTTTCAAAAGCCAACGCTTTGTCTGGAAAACTCTCAATGCTATTATTTTAGTGTCCATTTCATTAATTTCTCATCTCATCTTTACTACTCCTTCCCACTGCTACATTTCTGTTTGGCTTCTTCTTGCTTTTCTAGACCCCAGAGGTGCATCATTATGCTATTTATCTGATCTCTAAAAAAAGGGAGAAAAACTTTTTTAAATGTTTGAAAGTCAAGGAATTTTTAAAAATTAAAATTTATATGTATATAAAAATATGAAATTAAAGATTAAAAACATACATGAACATGGAGGATAGAGAGATGGGTCAGTGGTTAAGAGCACTGGTTGCTCTTGCAGAAGACCCAGGTTCAAATTCCAGCACCCACATGGTGGATAACAACCATCCAAAACTCCAGTTCCAGGGGACCCAACATGCTTTTCTGTCCTTTGTGGGTACTGCATGACATGGTATACTTACACACATGCAGGCAATATACTCATACACATTTAAAAAATACATGAACAGAAATGAGCAGTAAACAGAAATAGGTATTGTCCTAGTTAGCTTTAAGTGTCAACTTAACACAGCCTACAATCACCCTAGAAGAGAGTCTCAATTGAGGGATTGTTCAGACAACAGTGGTTTGTGGACATATTTATTGCTCATTGAGGTTGGAGGGCCCATCCTTTTGTGACTGGCACCACATGGGCAGCTAGCTAAGAATGGACCGTTCCTCTATGATTTCTTCTTCATGTTCCTTCTTTGAGTTCATGCCCTGATGCCTTTTAGTGTATACTAGCCTGCCTATAAGCTAAATAAACTCTTTCCTCCACTAAATTTATTTTGGTTAAAATGTTTTATTACAACAGAGATGGAACTAGAACAGGTATTATAGTCTCAGTCAATGCTTCTTCCTGGTTGGGGGAGGGGCATCCCACATGTATATTAGTATTGTATAGTTCAGGACACTGTACCAATTTTTGTCTTAAACTTCCTGTGATACCTGTAGCTCCTCCTTATGATGGCAGGGGTGTGGGGTGTTGAGTCCCAGAATCAGACGTCCATGTGACACTTCTCTATCTTCACTGTCTGTGTGTTGGTGGTCTGTTGCTCAGATCTAGAAGCAGCAACATGTTCCCCATTCTGTCCACACACTTCTTGGTTTTGAAGGGTCTCCATGAGACACCACTGGGAGTGAGGGATGATTTGTGTGAATTTCCCACTTGTAGGGTCTCTTACCCTTCCTTTGGATCTGTGACCATGGGTTTCTGGTGAAGTCCCTCCTGTCAAGGTAAACTACACAATTTTCAATCTCTTCTGTAATCCAGGCCAATCCCAGGTTGCCTCAGTTAGACTGCTTTCTTCTCTAGACTATGATAGGGAAGGGGGATGATAGATGTAGGGAATCTCTCATCTCAAATTCTCATAACCTATATCTGGCACTTGCCTGAAGTCTGCTGGGAACAGTTCAGCACCTTGCCAAGTGCAGGAAGAAGTCCTTAAGGCGCTTTACCCTGTGGCATGCTTGTGGAGCAGGATGTGCTACGGGCTGGGTGGCTGGTTACTCCTTTATTTTCTGGGTTTTTGTTTTTGAATGTTTTTATTTTTTTAATTCTTACCTTCTGTGGATTTACAAAATTCTTTGATTTTTCTCTCAGATATACAGTATATTCAGTATCTTATTTTTCCTCATTTTGAGTTTCTGTTACAGTGATTCACACACTGAGACAGCATCTAAGTCTGCTGTCTTATCCCTGGAAAAAACTACTTCTGAAAGTTAGGCAGACAAGCTCTAGTTTTCTGTTTTTACAAAATGTAAAAGATAAATGATTTTTAATTTTACTGGACACAGGTGTTATAATAGGAAATGCTATCACAGAGATAGTAATGTAATAGTGATGTATAGGAATATAAGCAAAGTCGCCACTTTTGGGACAAGGAAAATGGGACAAGAGCAGATGGCTCCTGTACAGCATCTATCTCTCTTGTACAGCATCTAATTCTTTGTAATTGTACAAAGTACAGCATCTAATTTTTTTCCTTTGGTATTTTTGTCTAATTAACTCTTTCCTCTCCTTTCTCTGCCTCTGCTTCAGAGAACCATACTTAATTACCTATTGGCTTAGAGACACTGCCAATTAAGGCAGCTTGTTCTCATGCTCTTTCAAATTCATGTAGAAAATTTTAGATTAGGGGTGTCCAATATTTTGGCTTCTCTGAAACTTGGATGAAGAAAAATCCTCTTGGGTTACAAGACAATATATCAAATACACAAATGCTAATGAAAACTGATGAGCAAATTGGAAGAAAAAAGAAAAAGACATATCATTTCTATGACATTCACCACCATAGATAAGTAAAAAAAAAAGTCTTCACATGATAATTCTAATTGTGAAGGTTCACAGTTGGGTAAGATCATTGATGTCTTTTCTCCCTCACAGCTTGCATGGCTCCTTCCAAGACACTCTGGAAGCTAGCCAACAGGGAAGAAGTTTTCATTCGATTCCAGCTCTCTTTCTCTGTGTCTTGTAACCAAATGTGGGAATCTTCAGCAATAGGGTCTTGTCCTCTAGTTCTCATGGGCAACTGTGAGCAATAAGAGCTATGTAGCTCCGGGGGCTGCTAGGGCTTCCCTAACCAACTCGTACAGAGGTGTTCCACACCTGGAACTGGTAACTGTATTTAGTAACCCTCTGCATCTATGAGCAGCATTATCTACGCATGCAAGATAACGCCCTTCAATCTGTCTTTTGTATTTTTTATTTGGGTTATAAAATGCTGTTTCTATGTGGCTTTTTCATATACTCTTCATTTTGGTTAATCCTCTTTGTCCTTCATGCTCTCATCTGCTTAAACTTTTCCACATCCGGTACTCTCCTTCTTTACTTTTCCTTTTACCGATGTTCTACTAACCCCTCTCCACCCTCCCACCCCCATGACACCATCTTAGTTTCTTGACTTTCACAAGTACTCCATGTTAAATAAACAGAACTAAAGAGTCAAAGCTAGGATCTCCTTCTTTATGAGCAGGAACATATTATTTGCCCTAGATTACTTCACTTAATATTTATTACAGTTTCATTTATTTATTAACACATTTCATAATTGCACTTTTCTTTACAGCTGAATGAAATTCCATTTTGTCTATGTACACTTTCATTATGCATTCATCAGCTGGTGGACACCTATGTTGCTTCCATCTCCTAGCTATTTTTTAAACTTTTTTTGGATTTTTTTTCATTGTGCGTGTGTGAATGTTTTGCCTGCATGTATGGAAGTGCACCTCATGAGTGCCAAATGAGGGTGTCAGATCTCCAGGAACTGGAATTAGCCACCATGTGGGTCCTAGGAACCAAATCACCCCTCATTTCCT
This sequence comes from Nannospalax galili, assembly GCF_000622305.1. Classification (NCBI taxonomy): domain Eukaryota; kingdom Metazoa; phylum Chordata; class Mammalia; order Rodentia; family Spalacidae; genus Nannospalax; species Nannospalax galili. The sequence continues at coordinate 2,484,839 of NW_008343387.1, read as the reverse complement.
AGCTATTTCAATAGAGCAGCAATGAACATAGATGTGCTTAGGTCTCTGTAGTGCGATACAGAGTCTTTGGCTGTATACCCAGCAGTGGTATCTGGGTTATGTGCTAATTTTCCTTCTAGGTTTTTTTATTTTTGGTCTTTTTTTGAGACAGGGTCTCCCTGTAGCCCCAGCTGTACAGGAACTCACTATGTAGACCAGGCTGGCCTTGAACTCGCAGAGATCCGCCTGCCTCAGCCTCCCCAGTGCTGGGATTAAAGGCGTGTGCCACCATGCCCGGCTTATTTCTAGTTTTTTGGTTTTTTTTTTGGGGGGGGGGACTTCCACACTGGTTTCCAAACTGTCTCCAATGACATTTATTGTCATTAAAAAAAAAATAATTAGCTGGGGTGAGATGGATTCGCTAAGCAGTTTATATTTGCAATTCCTTGATAGCTAAGGAAACCGATTTTCAAAACTGTATTAGTCATTTTTATTTCTTAGAGAATTATGTATTCATTTCATTAGCCCATTGGATGAGTTGAGATTTGGGTGTCCAATTTTTTCACTTTATGTATTTTAGATATTACTCATCTGATGTTTAATCCATAGTTGGCAACGATATTTTCCTTATTCTGTAGACTATTTCTTCACTATAGTTGTTTGATTTATTGTAAAAAAAGATTTTTTAATTTCACATAATCCTGCTTGTTTGTTCTCAGGATTACTTTCTGTGCTGTTAGGAGGCCTTTTCAGAAAGTGCTTGGCTATGCCTATATCTTGAAGTGTTCTACCTGTTTTCCTCTAGCACTTGCAAAGTTTCACATAATGCACTGGGGGCTTTGATTCATGTTGAATTGATCTTATTTTTGCATGGTGAGAGATCTAGTTTCATTCTTCAAGATGCGGAAATCAAGTTTTCCCAGCAACATTTGTTAGAGGCTATCTTTTTTCTTCAATGTCAAAAATTAGGTGTCTGTATTTGTGTGTATTTACTTCTGGGTCCTCTATTCTATTCCTTTGGTCTACTGTCTGTTTCTGTGCAGTGCCATGCTGTTTTTATTACGATGGCTCTGTAATATAGCTTGAGTTCAGGTACTGTGACACTTCCAGGTATCCCTCTTTTTGGTAAGGATTGTTTTGGCTATTCAAGAACTTTACTTCCTCTATATGAATTTTAGATTTTTTTTCTAGTTCTGTGAAGAATATCACTGGGATTTTGATGGGGATTTGACTGAACCTGTAGATCATCTTTGGTAATACAGCCTTTTTTACAATATTAATGATGCCAAACATGAGCATGGGTGATGTCTTTCTGTCTTCTAGTGTCTTCTTCAATTTCTTTCTTCAATGTTTCAAAGTTTTCATTGCAGAGGTGTTTTATCTCCTTCATTAGGTTCATTCCTAGGTTTTGTGTACGTGTGTTGACATATGTATATGTAGGTGCATGTGTGTGCATGTACATGGGGGCCAAAATTAACATCAAGTGTTTTACTTGTTTTTTCTCTATCATATATATTGAGGCATGGACTCACTGATTCTGGCTAATCAAGCTGCTACTACATTCTAAGTGCTGGGATTACATGTCTGGCTTTTCTATAGATTCTGGAGAGCTGAAATCTGGCTTTTGCACTTGCAGTACAAGCTCTTTATCTGCTGAGCCATCTCCACAGCCCTGTTCCTAGGCATTTCTGAACCTGTTGGGAACTTTATTCTTCCCATAATTCATTTCTTAGCAAGTTAACGACTGGTAATACAAAGGCTACTTTTTTTATATGTTGAATTTGTACCCTGCTTCTTTACTGAAAGCACTTGTTAGCATTTGTATAAGTTTTCCAGTGATGTCTTCAAGATCTTAAAAGTGTAGAATCATGATATAAAACATGCATAATTTGATTTTCTCCTTTCCCACTTGTGTCTATTTTACTTCTCTTGTCTTAACTGCTTTGAGAACTGTATGAATAAGAATAGAGAGAATGGCTCTGCTTTCTGGGCCTGCAATCACTGAGGTAAGTCAATTGCACCCTCTCCTCCTTGACTCCCCCAGCCTCATTCACCCTCCCATCTCCCCCATCCATCTCTCCTCTTAGCCTGGGTCTTGTCCCATTCCTTGTTCCGGGGAACTACCACTGCTTCCTGTTCCTTTGCGTCCAGACCAACCCAGTTCCTTCTCGAGGTCCCCAGGAGCCCTCTGGGCCTGATCCCGCCCTCACCTCCCTCTGCTTCCCTCTACTGCACAGCCAGCCAGCCTCTTTCCTGGACCCCTGGGGCTGACTTTTGGTTTCCTGATCCTTTGCATCCAGACCAACCCAGTTCCTCAGTGAAGTCCCCAGGAGCCCTTGGGGCCTCTTCCTGCCCTAATCTCCATTTGCATCTCTGAGTGTCACAGCCACCAGCTGCCCAACACCAGCAGCTATCCTGGGCCCTGCTCCCAGGCCAGTCTAAACCCCTCTCCAAATTCCTGAGGCCAAAATATTTCCTGGAAGGATCCAGACCTTAGGGGAAAGCCTGAGAGCATCTGATCCTCATCTTACTTGGGCCATTTGGTTCCAGTATTCCTGGAACCAAATGAAAAGGAAAATACAACACAAAAAACCTCTGGGACACACTGAAAGCTGTTCTTAGAGGGAAGTTTATAGCTCTAAGTGCCTACATCAAAAAATCAGAAAGAACACAAATTAATGACTTAACATTGCAACTCAAGACACTTAAAAAGCAACAACAAATGAAACCCAAACCCAGCAGACAAGAAGAAATAACAAAAATCAGAGCAGAAATGAATGAAATCGAAACAAAGAAAACAATACAAAGAATCAACGAATCCAAGAGTTTGTTCTTTGAAAAGATAAACAAGATTGGCAGACTGCTAGGTCAGTTAACCAAAAGAAAGAAAGAGTACCTCCAAATCAACAAAATCAGAGATAAAAGGGGAAACATCACAACAGACACCAGAAAGATACACAACATTATAAGGGAATACTTAAAAAACCTATATGCTACTAAATTAGAAAACCTAAAAGAAATGGATGCATATCTAAAGGCATGAGAACCACCAAAACTAAACCAAGAAGAGATTAACAGCTTAAACAGACCCATAGCACAAAAATAAATTGAAACAGTAATACAAAACCTCCAGGCTAAAAAAAGCCCAGGAGCAGATGTATTTACAGCAGAATTCTATCAGACATTTAAAGAAGATCTACATCCAATAATACTTAATCAAAAAGATAGAAATGGAGGGAGAAGTTCCAAATTCCTTCTATGATGCCAGCATCACTCTAATACCAAAGCCAGGTAAAGATATAACCTGAAAACAAAACTATAGATCCATATCCTTAATGAACATAGATTCTCAACAAGATACTTGCAAAACACATACAGACACACATCAAAAAGATCATCCACAATGATCAAGTTGGTTTTATCCCAGAGATGCAGGGATGGTTCAATATACGTAAATCAATAAACATCATAAATCACATAAATGGGCTCAATGACAAGAACCACATGGTCATCTCAATAGATGCAGAGAAGGCCTTTGACAAAATTCAACATGCATTTATGTTCAAAGTCCTAGAGAGAATTGGACTGGAGGGAACATACCTCAACATAATTAAAGCCATATATAACAAGCCCACAGCCCACATCATTCTAAATGGCAAAAAACTGGAAGCATTCCCATTGAAACCAGGAATCAGACAAGACTGTCCACTATCTCCACTTCTCTTTAACATAATGCTTGAAACTCTTGCAAGAGCAATAAGACAAGAGCAGGAAATTAAAGGAGTAATGATTAGAAAAGAAGAGATCAAATTATCCCTTTTTTCAGGTGATATGATATTATATCTGAGAGATGCCAAAATTTCCACCAGAAAACTCCTAAAAATTTTTAACACATTCAGTAAGTGGCATTTTACAAAACTAACCTACAAAAGTCTGTAGCCTTTTTTTTATACCAATAACAAGCAATCAGAGAACAAAAAAAAAAATACCTTGGAATAAACCTGACCAAAGACATTAAAGAGCTCTACAAAGAAAATTTTAAATCTTTAAAGAAAGAGATTGAGGAAGATATCAGAAGACGGAAGAACCTCCCATGCTCATGGATTGGAAGAATTAATATTGTGAAAATGACCATCCTACCAAAAGTCATATATAGATTCAATGCAATGCTAATCAAAAGCCCCATGACATTTTTCACAGAATTGGAAAAAATCATCCTAAGAGTCATATGGAAGCACAAAAGCCCTCGGATAGCCAAAGCAACCCTGAGCACTAAGAGCAAAACCGGGGGGATTACTATACCAGATTTTAAGCTGTATTGTGAAGCTATAGTCATAAAAACAACATGGTACTGGCACAAAAATAGACTCATAGATCAATGGAATAAAATTGAAGAACAAAATATGAGTAAATGCAATTTCAGCCACCTGATCATTGACAAAGGGACCAAGAATATTCACTGGAGGAAAGACAGCAGGTTCAGCAAATGGTGCTGGCAAAACTCGATCTCCACTTGTAGAAGAATGGAACTAAATCCCTATCTTTCACCCTGCACAAAAGTCAATTCCAAATGGCTCAAAGACCTCAATGTAAAGCCTGAAAGTCTGAAACAGTTAGAAGAAAACATTGGCAAAAACCTATAAGATATAGGTGTAGGAAAGTATTTTCTAAACTGGACATAATTTGCTCAGGAAACAATGGCAAGAATAAATAAATGGGACCTCATTAAACTAAAAAGTTTCTGTACATCAAAGGAGGCAACCAGGGAAGTGAATACTCACAGAATGGGAGAAATTCTTCACCAGTGACACATCTGAGATAGGTTTAATATCCAGAATATATAACAAACTCAAAAAACAGAGAATCAAGACAAGAAGTAACCCAATTAAAAGATGGGCTAAGGATCTGAACAGAGAGTTCTCAAAAGAAGAAGGAAAGATGGGTACAAAGCCTCTTAAAAGATGCTTGCCATCACTAATAATTAGGGAAATGTAAATTAAAACCACTTTAAGATTTCATTTTACCCCAGTCAGACTGGATAAGATCAAGAGAACAAATGATACCAAATGTTGGAGAGGATGTGGGGAAAGGGGAACACTCATCCACTGCTGGTGGGGCTGCAAACTTGTTCAACCCCTATGGAAAGCAGTGTGGAGAACTCTTAAAAAACTACAAATGAACATACCATTTGACCCAGTTATACCACTCCTGGGCATATACCCAAAGAACTCGTCCTACTGCAGAGACACTTGTACATCCATGTTTCTTGCTGCTCTTTTTGCAATAGCTAAGAGATGGTAGCAACCTAAGTGTCCCTCAGGATAATGAAAATGTGGTTCATTTATACGATGGAGTTTTACTCAGCAGTAAAGAAAGATGAAATCATGAAATTTGCAGGTAAACTGATGGAACTAGAATCTGTTATGCTAAGTGAAGTAACACAGACACAGAAAAAAAAATTGTTGTATGTATATTCTCCCTAAAATGTGGATCCTAGAACCAAATTCTGATAAGTGAGTATGTATCCAGACATAACTACAGGAACCAGGATAATGGAAAGGAATCTGGGAGGTAAAGGAAAAAAAAAGAACCTGAAAGTGAAGAACAGTAGGAAACAGGCCCTAATAAGGGAGATATGGATGAAAATTGGATTAGTTTGAGGGAGGGGAGTGGGAAGGATATGCAAAGAACCTAGGGGATAAAGGAAAGAAGGAGCTCAAGAGAGGTAGGACCATAGGAGAAGAGTATTATTAAGGGAGAAAGGGGGAAAATGGGGGCACCTTAGTTGGGGAAACCATGATGGAAGGGTTAGACAATGCATGAGATAAATAATGCCTAGCTAGTTTTTAAAATTAGAGGGAACCATATTAGTTCAACAACATACTGACAAATTATATATACTAGATCAAGAAGTATATGTCTAGGTAAGGTTTATCTGAGAACAATTGGTGTTTGCCCAAGATATATCTACATGGCACACAGTAATTAGAAGTACTAGACTGGTGGAACTAACCTTCTTGGATGTTTAACAGACATATGTTGAGGCCTATACTAATTTGGTCATAGGGATATAAAGGGCAGTTTTTGCTCCTTGCCCTCCTAGGTCAACTAGTTCCAGGGAACAATGAGCATCTCCCAAAACATCCTGTAATTGTGGTGGGTCACCTGTCCTCTTGATCAAGGAGGCCAAGGAGATCCCACGAGATGGACACAAACCAGTGTCCAGTCTACAAAGAAGAGGGTGAATACAGAGGAACGTTTCCTCCATGCTTCCAAGCGAAGCCAGCCATGGTCGAGCAGGAACTTTGACTTATTTTCACATAGGTGGAACTGATAAAAGAAAGAAGCCAGGGGCTCCTCCCAAGCCCATGTGACCCCTGAGGAACAGATCCTCAAATGACCTTAAGAGTAAAAATAAATTGGTTAGCAAGGTGTGGTGGCATATGCCTTTTATCCCAGCACTTGGGAGGCAGAGGCACGTGGATCTCTGTGAGTTCGAGGCCAGCCTGGTCTACATAGTGAGTTCCAGGACAGCTGGGGCTACAAGGAGACCCTGTCCCATAAAGACCAAAAAATAAAAAATAAACAAACAAACAAATAAATAAATAAATAGGTTTATCTGGGCCAACTTGCAAGACAGCTTAATGATCCCTTCCTACCACAGCTCAGATCCCACATTAAGCTGTGATAGGAAGGGACCATTAAGCTTTTTCTACTCAGCTTAACTGTGAGGAACAGGGCACCTTGGTGGACAGTTGGGGGACACTAGAAACCAATGTTGCTGGGGTAGGACCTGACAGGCCACACCAAACAGGCCTGAGCATCTAACTGGGAGGCCTTAGGGGCCAGGACCAAGAACGGGAGTCAGCCCTGAGGCCTGAGAGGAGGTCTGGGAGGCCAGGGAGAGTGTGGGAACCTTGCCCGGGCTTTCTTGCTTTCCTTATGGCTCCTAGTCTCCAAGGGCATACAGGTAGCAGGGATATCAGAGTATAAGGGCTCTGGTGGGGGAAGGGAGGCTATGGGAGGGTGCCATCTGGGAAGTGGGTGTATAGTTGAATAAGATGGTTTGGGATGTTCTGTGTGATGTACACACACAAAAGGAAAATCAACAAATTCAAAAATGTATTATATTTGAGGAGGAAGCATAAAAGTTTACATCATGTTAATTAGTAGAGGTGATGAACATTACCATTGAACTCTACCTGATGACTTTATAGACATACACAGGCACCAAGGATCCAAGTATAAATGATTATGACTAATAATAATTGGATACTTACAGATTAGAGACATATGCAGCAATGTCTCAGTGTTACTAGCAAAAGCAATGAGTGTTTCTGTAAGAAACAATATATTTTAGAATGAAATGGAGATATGAAATGGAGATATTTTTGAGGGTTAAAAACATTGAATTTTATGTCTTACAGGGCTTATACTGAGTTCAATATTGTATAACTGTATTGATTCAATTGTGAACCTAAAAATTTACAGCCAATTTTGAAAGAGATGCATCTTTGCTCTGGAAATTGTTATTGAATATGTTAATGCTGTAAGGAAATGCTTCTTCTAATCATGTGCTTATTAAATAATTTTTTTAAAACTTGCATTTTGAAAGATGACTATTTCTGGTAACTTCATGGCTTGGAATTATGGTTCCGTTATCCCAGTATAAAACCAGATAAGGAAAACTAGAGCAAGAGAAAAATGAAATAAATGTCGTTTGTTCTTATTCTTCCAAGAGTGATGGGCCACCTGGAGCTCCGGCACTTGAAGTGCAGTATTGGCAAACATGCACTGTCCTTGTTTTCTCCCTCTGACCTGGTCCTGATCAATTTTTCCTTCACACTGTCCAATAAATACTTGTGTAAAAGAAGTTTTGAGCCTTTTTTTTGAACCAAGCATTTTTTTTTGGCCTAGTGGACTTTCTGATTGAGGTCTTTTAATTCCTAAGTTGAGAAGACGAAAGACCTCTTTACATCACAATGATACATGAATAATTACAGAATCATATTTTAATATGAACTTAAAGTGTTTTAAAGGTAATTTCCATTGAACTATTTTAATTCTTTGATGACATTTTTATTCCAAAATGTTAATATATTTCTAATTTTTACCTATTTTCATTTTTAATTTATTAAAATTCTTACTGGAATGAACTGTTTTCCATATAAGGTTTAAATTAATATGTTATTCAACATGGGGATACTTCTGCTGTTATTGATATCAAATATTTTACTGATTGTAGTTTCTATGCAACTACAAATTTTCAAATTTTCAAAATTGCAAATTTTTTTTTATGGTTATTTGTACTAAATCCAATTGTCTCGGGTCAAATTACTCATACTAAACTTAGCAAAAAATTGGATTTATCTGTTAATTTTTTTAGGCAATAATAAATTTTTACACGTTCCAAAATACATACATACATACATACATACGTACGTACATACGTATATATGTATCTCTTGCAGTGGTGGGTTGGTTTTCATGATCCTAGGTTGTGTTTATCTTAAAATGCCCTTATTTCTCCATTGAATTTGCTTAAAGCAATGTTATTTGGCAGCTTCTGGCTTTCAGAACTTGAATTATATCATTTTATGCTTTCCTGGCTTTTAGGGTTATTGGTGAAAAATCTGCTGTTACTCTGATGTGTTTGCCTTGGTGATTTGATATTTTCCCCTTACACAGAAAAACCATAGAATACTTTATGAATTTGCATGTTGTTTTTGCACAGAGGACATGCTAATCTCTGTGTTATTCCAGCCCCTGCAGAAATATTTTTATCATCAACGGGTACTAATTTTTTCCAAATAATTTTTCTTCATCTACTGGGAAAATGCCTTTTCCTTTTCTGCTCTGTTAACAAACTTCACAGATTTGTGAAATTTAAACTAACTTTGTATTTCTAAGATGGAACTGATTGTGTTATCATATGTCATTCTTTTTATGTATTGTTCAATTTCACTTGCTATAACTTCTACCTCTATGTTGGTGGGTGATTTAGAAAGTAATTTTCTTTTCTTGTCTTTCAGATATTTTTATCAATGTAACACTAAACTCATGAGTTTTGAAGTATTCGTATTTTGTTTTCTGGACATTATTATGAAATTAATATTTTTCCTTCCTTAAATATTTAGGAGAATTTAACAGTAAATACATTTGTTTTTGCGGTTTCCTTCTTAGATGATCAAAATTATTATGGTGGACTACAAAGCTATTCAAGTTACTTTTTTATGTTTTTTGAACTTTGATAGTTTGTACTCTCAAAGAATTTGTCCATTTTATCTTTGTTCATTACATACTGTTATTAATATTTTCTTAATACTCTTATCCTCTTAATTTCTGTCACATGTATAGTGGCAATAACTTTTAAATTCTTTTAATTCTTTTTGTAGGTGTACATAGAGATGGCATGTATGTTTGTGTACATATGTATGTGGGTACGTGAACCTGTGTGTGGAGCCAAGAGTTCAACCTCAGTTGTTTATTCCACTTTATTTTTTGAGACAGTATCTCAATGGTATCTGGGGACCCACCAATTATGTTAGGCTGGGTAGCCAGCAAGCACCAGGGATCCCCATCTCTGCCACCCCATTACTGGATTACAAGCATTTACCACTCACTGGATCTGGCCTTTTGTGTGGGTGCTGGGGATTGAACTAAGGTTCCCGTGCTTGTGTAGGAAGTCCTTTACTGACTGAGCACTCTCTCCAGTCTCTAATTCTTAATGTTGGTAATTTGTGCTCTTCCTCCTTCTCCTCCTCTTCCTCCCTTCTTCCTCTCTCTCTCCCTCCCTCCCTCCCATTCCCTCTCTCTCTCCTTGATCAGTCTAGTTAGATGGCTTATTCATTATATGTTGATCCTTCTGAAGAAGGATCTTAATTGCTGATTCTCCAGATCCCAAATGAGAGACTTTCTCAAAAAATAATGTGGACCAGTCCTGAGGAATAACAAAATAAACTTTTCTCTTCATTTATTTTCTTTTTCTTTATCCTCTTTCTTTTTATTTTTATGTTGTTTAGTTTTGCTGCTGACTTTGATTTTAATTAACTATACTTTTTTCTAGTTATTTACAATGGATATTTAAAATATTTAATTGTGTTCTTTTTTTCTAATGTTAGTGGCTTCTAATTTCATTGTGATTACACAATATACTTTGTATGATTTCAACTTTGCAATTTCTTATTTGTGGTGCTGAGGACCAAACATGGTTTCAGAATGCTCTGCAAATGCTCTACCATTGAACTACATGACAGCCCTCAATCCTTTTAAAAATAGATGAAATTTGTTTACAGTTGAGAATATCCTCTATCTTCATGAATGTCCATGTACTTTTTAAGATTCTGTATTCTTCTATTGTCAGTTGAGTCATATATAAGTGGCAATTAGGATAAATAGGATGATAATGATATTCAAATCTATAGCTGTACTCATATTCTAATATTCCATCAATTACAGAGTGACATTTGAATTCTCTAAATTTGTTACCTGGATGTGGTGGTGATTGTTTTTAGTCCCCCCCCTACCTACTTGAGAGGCTGAGATGGGAGAAGGACTTGAGCCAGGAAATTAGGATCAGTCTAGACAATACCTCATCTTTAAAATAATATTGTTGACTTGAATGTTTCTTCTGTAACAGTATTTTTTGCTTTATGTATCTTAAAATTGTTATGTTTGTATCTATTGAAGTTGTTACTGTTTATCTGTTAAAGAGATAAATTGTGGCTTCTTGATAAAATTAATCCTTTTCTGTCAGATTTCCACTTCAGTCCCTTATCTGGACTGGACTCCATCACAGGAATGCGTATTTGATAGACTGCATCCCTGTAGTGTTTTTTGGGCTAGTTTTGGTCAATAAGAGTGAAAAATGAAGAGCGGAGGTAAAGAGAGTTAAGAACTTAACCCCTTCAGCTTCCTCCCTGGTTGGGTTTATGGTAACTGTGGCTTAACAGTGATTATGTTTGTCTGTAAAGGCAGCAATTGGTAGCTGTCTCCTATAGGAATAAGCCCCACTATCTCTGGTAATTCCTCTTTACCTTTACCCCTCAGCCTTAAGAGTGATAATGCCTCCCTTATTAACTGTGGGTGCTTAGCTATCATGTTTATGGTTTCTACTAACCTTGTCTACACCTCTGTAAGTGGCCCTCTCAATAAGTATCACTTCAATCACCCTTCCTTATGAAATTCTAACATGTTAATGGTATTAGATTAATTTAATCATAGAGCTTATTTTGGTTCTTCTCATTCCACTTACTGGATTTAGGTGAGTTGATTACCCAACATCAGATACTTTTTAAAAGATTTGTTTTTATTGAATTTCTGTGTATTTTATACAGAATATCTCAAACAATCCTAATCATCTTTATACCCCCATCCCCACCGACACCCTCCCATTAGCAGCCCCCATTGGGACCTGTATACTGTCATCTGTGTTAAGGCCCACTGTATCAAATCAGTGTCCCCAGATGTTCACCAGTGCAAGTCCTTCCACTGACGTCTAGTCAGCCTATCTACAGTCCCTTGTTTTAGGACAATCAGCTTTTCCTCACCTAGCAACAACCAATTGCCAGTGTTTGTTCAGCTAAGATTGGGGTCTGCTGTTCATTTCCCCAGTTCTATGCTGGCTTTTGGTCTGCTCGAGTTTGTATGGGACTTGTGTTTGCTGACACCATTGTCATAGAATATTAGCAGGGTCCCAGGAGCTTGTAGGTCTGTCTTTCCATATGGTCGTGCACCTCCTCCCAGGTTCTTACAATCTTTCTGCCCCCTCTTCTGTGATGGTCCCTGAGCCCTGGGTGGGTGAGCTTTAATACAGGAGTCCTGTCCAAGGACCAGCAATCTACAGACCATTTGACTATTTGTGACCTTTGTGTTCAGATACTTAAAAGCAAGCAAATAAACCAATAAACAAGAGTCTATTTGGATATTAACTGGAGGATGATTAATGGTTATCTATTGACTAAATTGTCCTAAACGCAGTGCCAACATTTTCTTTTGGTTCTTGTGGAACACACCTTCATGATACAGACTAGAATTACTATAGACTCTTAATACGGTGAAATGGTCTACAGAAAAGCATCAGTTCTTAAATTGCTTCAGCTGAGTGGCACAAACATAACACTCATTTCGCTAGCCCTAAACTGTGGTGGGATCCTATTGTCCTTTTTTCTCACTTCATCCCATCTGCCAGAAAATATATGGTATTTGATTTAGGTTCGCTATAAAATAATTGAACACAGACACAAATATTGTGGAAGAATGAAGCAATGCTGAATAAAGGTAGAGCAAACATCGGAATCAGATTTTTTTTCCTTTAAATCTCAAGATGGTACTATTTGAATGCTATCTCTGGGTAAGGACCAATTTTAAAGATTTATGAATGGGCTATAATTTTACAACATTGTGGTACGCTAGTTTATATGTATGCACAGGGAGAAAAGTTGTTAGACCTAAGTAAAAAGCAACCAGAGGTATTCAGTGTCTCCAAACACAGGACTGCTTCTACCTGGCACTGTCCTAGTCCTCGGCGAGAGAGCAGAAGGCGCCCTCCGATCACCTCCATCACCTCCATCACGCATCCAGGTGCCGGCCTCAGCGCTGGAGTGGGAGGGGGCTCGCAGGGTGAGCTAAGCGGCCGCGGGACTCGGCGGAGTCATGGTCCTCGGGGCCTGTCACGATGCAGTCCCAGCTGTTCTAGACCCTCCACGTTTCCTTCTCAGAGACAGCTACAGTTTCCTAAGGAGGTCCCCCGTCCAGCAGCCAATTAAACATACACAAAAAAGAAGGGAGGACTGGACTGGCCAGACAACAAACTCTCGCGAGATCTCTGGCAGCGCTGAGTAGGTTCCCGGAAGTCCTCTGCAGACTGGCGGCGGGGGCGGGCCGTTCGGTGGCGGGAATTTCGCCTGCTTCCGGTTTGGTCCCCGTGGGCTCGCGCCGTCTGCGGGCCGGGGACGTGAGTCTGGGGACTGAAGGCCGAGCTGAGGCCGGGAGCGCTCGGCGGAGCGCCGCGCGGGACTGTCGGGCGGACGGCGAGCCCTCCCACGGCTCCACCCGGCCTGCGGGCGCCTTCCCGGGCTTGCTGCCAGGAGACCTACAGGGGGGTGAGCGGAGCGGCTGGGGACCCGGCCTGCCAGCTCTTCCCGGAGCTCCCGAGATGTTAACGTCTAGCAGCCTTGGTCCTTGGGCGGGGTCCAGGAGGAGGCTCCGAGAATTCCAGATGTTGACCTCTTAGCGTGCGCGTGTGTGTGTTCGCGCGTGCGTGCGTGCGTGCGTGTGTGTGTACGCTCCGAGAATTCCAGATGTTGACCTCTTAGCGTGTGCGTGTGTGTGTTCGCGCGTGCGTGCGTGCGTGCGTGTGTGTGTGTGTGTGTGTGTGTGTGTGTGTACGCTCCGAGAATTCCAGATGTTGACCTCTTAGCGTGTGCGTGTGTGTGTTTGCGCGCGCGTGCCTGTCTGTCGGTCTGTTTCCGAGGTGGCCCCGAACTTTTCAGCTCCCCGCACTTCTGGGATCTCCTTGTGACTTTACAGCCTTGATGATAACGAACCACAAACATTTCAGGGCATGATGTAAAGAATGGATGGCTGTTCTGCTCCGTCGACGTTCCTGACCGACAGCTTAGAGTTGGAGCTGGGGACCGAATGGTGCAAACCCCCTTGCTTCTCTTGTGCTTTTGACAGCAAAGGAGAAGGAAAATTTTCTGGAGAGTCCTACCTTGCCAGTGGAGCCCTTAAGCGGTAGGTAAAAAAACAAAGGACGTTTTTGTCAGCCATCAGTTTGTTAGGAACCTTATGGAATTACCACTTTAATCCATAAATTTTGGTGTTCACCAAGTCTTGTTTTGTATATAGGCCTAGTATATCAGAGGGTTCCAGTAAATGTTAGTTCCTTGTTTAGAGCATACCTAACAGTATTTTGAGTATTAAGGAGAACTTCCTTGGTAATTAGTGTTCTCTCAGGGTAGGGGACTGGAGACACCAATTTAGTTATAATTTACTTAAATTTCTGACCAACCTAGGTTTTTGGAAATGTTCTTTCCCTTTAAGAACAATGATAGTCTAGAACTTTTCAGTAGTTTATAACTAAGACATGCACATTTTGTTGCCCTAATTGCTGCCAGTCCTAAGTATCTGTGTATACAGAAGTCATAGAGTTTTACATCACGGTATACATACTGCAGTAAAATTGCTGATCTTGAAATATCTTGGCAATACCTTTAGAGGCAATTTCTTTCAAGAAGAAAACTATTTTTGTTGACTTTGTGCTTCTACCATCCTAGAAACCTTGAAAGAGCCTACATAACTTAGTTATGCTGGTCTTTACACATAAGTTGGAATTTTATTTGGCTGTTTTAAAAACTCAAATGTCTCCTTCCAGGATGAAATATTACAACTTCAGTTAAACAGACCATCAGTTAAAGACAGGCAGATATATGTTATCTAGACTCCTTTTCAACTTTTTCTTGTATTATATTGCTTTTTACTATATAAAGTATAAGGCACCTGAGCATTTCCTGACTTACACATGTCATGGATAGTATGAATTCAAATAATTAAATCAGTGTTTTCATTACAGATTAATTTTAAATCTCGATCCTTTACCAACTAATTTTGAAGAGGATACAGTAGAAATATTTGGCATCCTGTGGGTTACTGAAACTGCATTAGTAAATTCATGTCGAGAACTCTTTCATTTGTTCAGGTATGTGTGTGTTTTAACTCTTTTTTTTTTTTTTCCGGAAACACTTATTTTTATTTTGCTTATCTTGTTATATTAATAACATATATTCACTTACATAGTGGGCTTCATGAGAACACTTTGCTTCTATTCACCTCTTGTCCCTGCTTCCCTCTTCACTGGTCTGTTTCCTCTCCCCAGATCTTTCTTTTATACATGTGTGTGGATAAATTTAAATTTAAATCTAGATTCCACTTATAGGAGAAAACATATACTTGTCTTTCTGAGTTTGGCTTATTTAGCCTAACATGATGATCTTCAGGGCCATTCACTGTTCTGAGAATGACATAATTTTGTTTTGATTTATGGTAAGTAAAATACAATGTGTGTGTGTGTGTGTGCGTGTGTGTAAACATTTCCTTTATCCGTTTTCTGTTGATGGATAGGCTAGGCTGATTTTGTAACCTGCCTGAGAATTATGCTGCAGTAAAGATGGGTGTGCAGGTATCTTTGCAGGAGGGCAATATTTACTTTTAGAAGCTGAGCAGCTTTCTTAGAACAATGACAATTGTAATAATAAATTTGGCAATGTCATTCCCTAACTTCCAAAAACTTAAGCATAATACTTCCCTACTTGTTTCTGAATTTTCCAGTCATCTATTAAAGTCCTTAAAGTAAGACCTGAAAATTTCAAAACTTCTGAAAGAAATAATAAACTTTATAAAAAGGATTCCAATAGCTTAGGAAATCATTCCATGAATTAACAAATGGGATTCCATTAAATTAAAAGTCCTCTGCACAGCAAAGGCAATAATACACAGAGTGCAGAGAGAGCTTATACAAAGGAAGGAAATCTTGGGCAATGATGCATCTGACAGGAGATTAATATCTAGAATATGTAAAGAACTAAAAAACCTAACTCTGCCCAACTTCCAAATATTCACTCAATGGGCAATTAAAACTGACAGACACCACTCACAGCATAAAACTTTGGGACTTCACAAGGATACTGTACTTTGGAACTTCTGGCTACCTCCACGTGACCTATATAAGATCAACTCAGCCAAAATCCTGACACAGATGTGGCAGTGCTCCCCAGGCCCCATCCTTTACTAAGGAGCTATTGCCAATTGCTAGATGCTGAGGAGGGAGAATCACTTTCTTGAATATGTGGCCACTGGTAGGCTTCCCACGCCCCTCAGGGTTGACCTCACACTCATGTGGGTTTTCTCTTCACTTTTTTGATCGTTTCTTTTGCTGTACAGAAGTTTTTTAGTTTAATGAGGTCCCACTTGACCTTAATTCCTGAGCAGCTTCTGTCCGATTTAGAAAATCCTTTCCTATACCTACATCTTGTAAGTTACTGCCAATATTTTCCTCTAATAGTTTCAGGGTTTCCAGTTTCACATTGAGGTCTTTGATCCATTTGGAGTTGACTTGTGTGCAAGGTGAAAAATAAGGATCCAGTTTCATTCTGCAGGTGGAGATCCAGTTTTGCCAGCACCATTTGTTGAAGATGCTGTCTTTCCTCCATTGTGTGTTCTTGGCACCTTTGTCAGATACCAGGTGGCTGAAATTTTTTGTATAAGAGGTTGGGTCTCCAATGATGTTCCATTGATCTAGGTGTCTATTTTTGTGCCAGTACCATGCTGTTTTCATAACTGTAGCTCTGTAGTATAATTTGAAATCTGGTGTAGCAATGCCCACCAGCACTGCTGTTTGTGCTCAGGGTTGCTTTGTCTGTCCGGGGTCTTTCGTGCTTCCATACAAATTTAAGGATGATTTTTTTCTAATTCTGTGAAGTATGTCATGGAAAGTTTGATTGGCATTGTGTTGAATCTTTAAATGGCTTTTGGTAGGATGGTCATTTTCACAATACTAATTCTTCTAATCCATGAGCATGGGAGGTCCTTCAGTCTCCTGGTGTCTTCCTCAATCTCTTTCTTTAATGATTTAAAATTTCTATTGTAGAGATCTTTGGTGTCTTTGGTAAGATTTATTCCAAGGTATTTTATTATTTTTTTGCAGCGCTTGTGATGTGAATGGGAGTGTTTCCCTGCATTGTTTCTCCAATTGCTTGTTATTGGTATATAGAAAGGCTACTGATGTTTGTAGACTGATTTTATAACCTGCCACTATACTGAAAGTGTTGATCAGTTCTAGGAGTTTTCTGGTGGAACTTTTGGGATCTCTTAGGTATAGTATCATATCATCTGCGAAAAGCATAGTTTGACCTCTTCTTTTTTCCAATTAGTACTCCTTTAATTTCCTTCTCCGCTCTTATTGCTCTAGGAAGAGTTTCAAGCACTCTGTTGAAAAGGAGTGGAGATAGTGGACATCCTTGTCTGGTTCCTGATTTCAATGGGAGTGCTTCCAGTTTTTCTCCATTTAGAATGATGTTGGCTGTGGGTTTGTTGTATATAGTTTTAATTATGTTGATGTATGTTCCCTCTAGTCCACTTCCCTCTAGGACTTTGAACATAACTGCATGCTGGATTTTGTCAAAAGCGTTTTCTCATCTATTGAGATGACATATGTGGTTTTTGTCTTTGAGTCCATTTAAATGATAATGATGTTTATTGACTCTCTTACACTGATCCATCTCTGCCTCTCTGGAATAACACCTCCTTGATCATGATGAATGATATTTTTGATATGTGTCTGTATGCAGTTTGCAAGTATTTTGTTGCGAATTTTTGCATCTATGTTCATTAAGGATATGGGTCTGTAGCTTCTTTTTTTGTGTGTGTGTGTGTGTGTGTCTACTTGGTTTGGGTATTAGAGTGATGTTGGTTTCATAGAAGAAATTTGGGTGTTCTTCCACTGATTCTATTGTTTTGAATAATTTAATTAGTATTGATTGGAGGTCTTCTTTAAATGTCTGGTAGAATTCTGCTGTAAATCCATCTGAGCCTGGGCCTTTTTTAGTTGGGAGTCTTTGTATTATTTCAATTTCTTTTTGTGTTATGGGTCTGTTTAAGCTGTTAATCTCTTCTTGGTTTAGTTTTGGTGGTTCCCATGATTTTAGATATCCACCCATTTCTTTTAGATTTTCAAATTTAGTAGAGTGTAGGTTTTTACAATATTCTCTTATAATGGCCTGGGTCTTTTGTGTATCTATTATGATGTTTCAATTTTCATCTCTGATTTTGTTGATTTGTTCTTTCTTTCTTTTGGTTAACTCAGCTAGGGCTCTGTCTATAGTTTTTCAAAGAACCAGCTCTTAGATTCATTGATTCTTTGTATTGTTTTCTTTGTTTCAATTTCATTAATTTCTACTCTGATTTTTGTTATTTCTTCTCTTCTGCTGAGTTTGAGTTTCATTTGTTCTTGCTTTTCCATCTTGAGTTGCAGTGTTAGGTCATTTATTTGGGCTCTTTCTAATTTTTTAATGTAGGCACTTAGAGCTATAAACTTCCCTCTTAGGACTACTTTTAAAGTGTCCCAGAGGTTGTGTTGTGTTGTATTGTCCTTTTCGTTGAATTCCAGATATTCTTTTGTTTATTTCTTAATTTCTCCTGTGACCCACTCGTTTAACAGTGTGTTGTTTGACTACCATGAGTTTGTGTAGTGGCTAGGGCTTTGTCCAGTGTTGATTTTGAGCTTTATTGCATTGTGGTCCAATAGAATGCATGGAATTATTTCAATATTTTTGTATTGTTGAGGTTTGTTTTGTGGTCAGTTTTTGAAGACGTTCCATGGGGTGCTGAATATAAAGTGTATTCTTTGGTGCTTGGGTGGAATATTCAAAAGATGTCTGTTAGGTCCATTTAATGTATGGTATCATTTAATTCAGACATCTTTCTGTTTATTTTTTTCCAGTTGACCTGTCTAATGGAGACAGTGAGGTATTAAGTTCCCTACTATTCATGAGTTGGGGTTAAGCTCTGTCTTAAAGTCCTGTAGTTTTTATGAATTTGGGTGCACCAGAGTTTGGTGCATATATGTTAAGGATTGTAATATTTTCTTGGTTAATTGTTCCTTGATCAGAATTAAGTGACCCTCCTTATCTCTTCTGATAAATTTTTGTCTGAAGTCTGTTTGTCAGATATTAGTGTCATTTGCTTGGAATATTCTTTTCTATCCTTTTACCTTAAGATAGTGAGGTCTATCCTTGAAGGCGAGATGGGTTCCTTGCAGACAGCAAAGAGATGGATTTTTTTGTTTGTTTCTTTAACATTTTATTTATCATTTTTATTTTATGTGTATGAGCATATTGCCTACATGTATGTGAGTGTACCCATGTCGTGAAATGCCGCAGAGGTCAGAAGAGGGCTTTGGATTCCCCTGGAACTGGAGTTAAGGATGGTTTGTAGTCGCCATGTGGGTGCTGGGAATCCAGCCCACGTTCTCTGTAAGAGCAGTCAGCGCTCTTAACCACTGAGCCATCTCTCCAGCCCTGGATTTTGTTTCTTTATCCATTCACTTAGCCTGTGTCTTTTGACTGGGGGGTTCAGTCCATTGATATTGACGGTCATTGAAAGATGTGTGTTGGTTGCCATCATTTTAATTGCTTTTTGTGTTCTCTAATTGTGTGTTTCCTCAGTTACACCTTTATTTTCTTTTGTTGCTCCTAGGGTGTAGTTGTTCCTTTCTTGGCTCTTTGTATTGGTTCAGTTTTTCTTTGAAGGGCTGTTTTTTTGGACTATGTATTCTTTCAGGCTTTGTGTCATGGAAAACTTTTCTTTCCCCCTCAACTATAATAGACTTTTTTGCTGGGTAAAGTATTCTGGACTGGCACCTATTGTCATGTAGAACTGGAAATACCTTGGTCCAGGGCTCTTCTGACTTTCATAGTTTGCATTGATAAGTCAACTGTAATTCTGATGGGCTTTCTTTTGTATGTGACTTGTTTTTCTTTTGCTGCTTTCAGTGTTCTGTCTTTGTTCTGCACATTTAGTGTTTTTACTATGCTATGTCGTGGGGAGTTTCTTTTCTGATCCTGTCTATTTGGTGTTCTATGTGCTTCCTGTATTTATATGGGGATGTTGTTCCTTAATTTTGGGAAATTCTCTTCTGTTTAAGATCTGGTCAATACCATTAACCTGAAGTTCTTCTCTTTTCTCTGTGCCTGTGATAACATAGATTTGGTCTTTTTATGTTGTCCCACATCTCTTGTATATACCATTCCTGTGTTTTTAAAAATTTTTCATAATCTTTGCTTGAGTGGTCCAGTTCTTCAACTTTGTCCGCCAGTGCTGATATTCTGTTTCCCATTTCATTCATTCTAGACTGAGGCTTTTCTCTGTTTTACTGAGTCCAAACGCTTTCAGTTTTATGTTGCTGGGTATTTTCTAACAGTGATTACAGAAGCGTTTGTGGAATTATGCTTGTTGCTACTTCATTTTCTTACCAGTAATGATAATCAAGCAATAATGACTGATAAAGTAATGGGGTTTTGTTTTGTTTGTTGAGATAGGAACTGCCTGTGGCCCTAGCTGGCCCAGAACTTGTTACATAGACCAGGCTGGCCTCAATCTCACAGACCCACCTGCATCTGCTGCTGCCTCTTGAATGCTGGGATCAAAAGTGCATGCTACTACACCTGACCTGAAATAATGGTTTCACTGAATTTTTTTAAATTGCTTTTTCAGAGTCTTTATTATGTTTTTTTGTGATGTTGGAGATCAAATTCAGGCCCTTATATGCTAGGCAAGCATTCTACCACTGAGCTGTACCCCATCTAATAAATTTATTTGTATATGTACATAACATATACTATATGTATTGTACATGTCTTTTTAAAAAATGTTATTTTTATTTTATGTGTATGAGTGTATTGCTTGCATATATGTAAGTGCACCCATGACATGCAGTTACCACAGAAGTCAGAGAGGGCATCAGATCCCCTGGAAATGGAGTTACAGATGGTTGTTAGCTGCCATGTGGGTCCTGGGAACCGAATCCAGGTCCTCTGCAAGAGCTGTCAGTGTTCTTAACCTTGGAGTCATCTCTCCAGCTCTGTGTGTGTGTGTGTGTGTGTGTGTGTGTGTGTGTGTGTGTGTGTGTGTGTAAAGATAGGGTTTCATAGTGTAGCCAATATGTAGCTCTTACTGGTCTGAAATTCATTGTAATCCTCCTGACTCAACCTGTGTGCTGGGATTACAGGCGTGAGCCATCATGCATAGCCTGAGGAGGCCAGAGAGGGCATTGGATCCCCTAGAAATGGAGTTACCAGTTGTTATCTGCTATGTGGGTGCTGGGAACTGAACCCTGGTACTCTGGAAGAACAGCAAGTGCTCTTAAGCACTGAACCATCTCTCCAGTCTCCTGATCTTTTTTTTTTACACTTTGAAGAAAAGGATTTAAGACTTTGAACTACCTTATATAATTTTTGAAGAAAATTATAATACTTTTTATTTAAATATATTAAAATTAATACAGCTTAATAGCTGTAGTATTGTAATCTGTAGAAAATGAACATATATTTTTTTAAATATGCCAGGCTGTGTATTACCATTTGTTCTCCATTTGAACATCTTTAAAAATATTTTAATGAAAAATTTCAAACATCTAGTGGTGGGACCTTATGAAATTTCCTCCATCCACATTGGCATGCCAGCTGGTCTTGTCATAATGCATGCCTTGTTTAGGCGACCATGTCGTGGAATTTCATGGATATATCTTCTCTGTCATGGAATCCAGCGTCTAGCAGCAGGTATCCTGGCCCTCTGGCTCTTAAACTTTTTCTTCCCTCTCTTCCTTGATGTTCCCTAAACCTTAAATGTCAGGGTTGATCTGTATGTATACCAGTGGGAGCTTCCCTACGTTGTCTCTAGATGAAGAGCTGCAGGCAGTTAATGGCTGCTGAGAGAGGGAGAATCAGTTTTCTCCAGGGACAAGCTCCCAGATAGGCTATCCTATCCCAAGTGCTTAGCCCTAAACACATGTACATTTGAACACCACTAAATGGACTCAGTAGGTTTGTGTGTGTGTGTGTGTGTGTGTGTGTGTGTATGTGACATATGTATACATGTAACAAAGAAGAGAACAGAAAATTGAGGAGTTCAGGAGGGCATGTGAGGGGGGAAGAGATGGAAATAATGTTAAGTACAGTATTCATATACAATTCTAAAAAAAATTAAAAGTTTAAATAAAAAGATGCACTCACATACAAAAGTAAAGAGAATAGTGTGATCAGCCCCCACTGGCTGCCGGTACAGCATCGAGGCTTTTTCATCGTTCTTGTCCTGTTCGTTTGGCTTTAGTATTTATAAATGAATTCCAGGCATTACGTCTCACCCTTAAATATTTCAGAATGTATTTCTTTAAAAACAAAAAACAAATGTTATGTAATTGGTACAGCTTAGTTTTTCATTTAAAACAGTCCATCTTTAGATTTTTAGGTGATTTTTAATCAAGGTCAGTTAATTAAGACATGGTATCCAAATCAACATTAATAATGTGTATATGGTACATTTAAATGAAAATGAACAAGTCCCAGGAAGTTTCCTTTACATTAGCCCTCAAAGAGACATTAGGGTATCTTTGCTGTATTAATGTTTTTGTTGTTTTTGTTTTTGAGAGAGCAAGCCAAGTGATTTTATGTAATCTTGAACATTAGTGTGACTGAGTCTTTATCCAAAATACAGATCATGTATATGGGCCAGTCTTTAAAGAGTTTGAAGACAAGGCAGAAGAATGACATGTGATTACTATCAGGAATTAAATGAGGCATTATAAGACATTTAATTTTTATTTTTTCAGACAGAGTCTCCCTTAGCCTCAACTAAGGAACTCACTGTGTAGAGCAGGGTGGCCTCAATCTCACAGAGATCCGCATGCCTCTGCCTCCCAAGTGCTAGGACTCTATTCTGTTTTTGAATCGTTGATAGCTCTATTGTACAATTTAGCATTTCATTGTATAACTTAACCTAGAATGTTTTATGTATCTTAAGTTTCCTAAGGCTATAAACAATATGGTACTGATATTGAAGTCTGATTCTGAAATGGTTTTAGCTATTTCTAGAAGTTTTGGCAGTGTATTGTATCTTTCAAAACTTTCAGTGTCTGAAGCTGACATTCACAAAGTGTTAAACATTATCAACACTAGTCTTAGAAACAGTATCCATTTGTTTACATGCTTTCAGTACACTAAAATTAATTCCCACCTTATTTATTTATTGATTGATTAGGCAACAACTATACAAGTTGGAATCCTTATTACAGATCAACTGTGATTTTGGTAAGTTTGAGTTGTGCTTAATTACAAAACGGAATGCTGCTCTATTGCATTGACTTTCACATGGGGCTATGATATGCAGTTAGGGTAAAAAGACCCCAAAGAAAAGTAGCCAGTTTCTTGGCTAAAAGTCAAAATGTCCTTGGGCCTGTTAGCAACGTACTCTGTTCCAAAGGCCAAAAATGTCAAAAGTATTTGTATCTAATCCTTAAAGGATTTTAGGGTTACCTCTTCAGAGGGCGGGGGAATGTTGGAGGGGAGGGAGTGGGCATGGGTTTGATCAAAACATCTTATATGCATGTATGAAATTCTCAATAAAGTTTTTGTAAAAGTTATAAAAATAAATAAATAAAAGTAAATGTTGGGTCAAAGTCACAGTATAGTGCATTTAGTGTTCTGCAAAGGTATGACATTAACTTTTGTTATAGCTGAGATTTATAGTATTTTTTCAGTTAATGCAGATTTTAATATAAATCTGACTTGAGAAGCTCAACTTTTCTGAAGTGAATTAGAACTTTGGAGGTGAGAGTGGGATGGAGAACATGAGACAAAAAGTAATATCCCTCCTGACCCTCCTGATCCTCTTTCCTGCTGTCTACTTTTGTTTCCTTTTGGCATTTGATAGATTATTCCTTTTAGGAGGAATGCTACACTTAGATTGTGAAGAACTTGACCACAGTGGTTTTCTTGCAGGCCAACAGCGTCTCCTTTTTAGTGCAATATAATATTTGGAGCCATGACTTATGGTCAGCCTGTATTACAAACCCAGCTAACTGTGTGTGTCTTTATGTAATAATTCCTCCCTTATTTAGTTATTGTAAAGTTTAAATTCCATAACACATGTTAAGTGTTTGGATCAGTATGTGTCATTATGATGCCTAGCAACTAATGATCACCTGGAACATACTTTTGGTCAAATAGGTTCATTAATTTACCAAAGCGTGGAGAAAACACATGTGCTTGCTGATTTGGGATAAAGTTTAAGGGCAATAGGACTTTATTCTGAGTTGGATATAGTTAAGGAGCCTAGACAATTTGATGAGTCGTGAAGGTTGGGAAAGGTCCTCACTAACAAAGTAGTAGATGTAGAGCTTGAAGACGATGTGTGTTTGAGTTTATGTGGTGCAATTGCGTGGTGCCTTATTTCTGTGTTTAGATGTGATTTTAAAGTTTTTGCTTTGGTCATTTCACCATAATCAGAATGGCCCTATATTATTTTTGTATTTTATGACAGTTGTTTATTTTTATTAAGGATCGTCGTGGTCTAGCTGCAGTCAGGTCTGCCTTGGTTTTGTTTTTATAAGATGTGAGTAAACATAGTCATTGTGTCATTACCATCTTGGACTCTGTTTCATGCCAGATATGCAAAATACCACTGCCCGGTGTAGATCACTTCTGTTCCTGAGGTTCCTGGCTTTGCTTTTGGTTGAGGCAGAGTGTATCTACTTTGAATATGTGAAGTACATTTATACTCACTGTTGAAAACTTTGTTGACATGAGTCTTCTATCAACGTTACTTCTTGATCTGTTTCTGTTAATTAGTTTTTCTCCTGGTTCTGTGATACATGTTTCTGCTTCAGTGAATGGCTAGTGATATTATGCTATGATTTTATGTATTTGCTTCCTGGATTTCTCAATATTTACCTAGCTATTAATTTTTGTTACAGTTTTCTCTTGAATACTTGAATATTGGCTTTTTCTGAGATTTATATTAAGTTTTGTTAGGGCTTCTACGAACAACCTCTAGTAGCCTAGGAAGAAGCCTGGTGAAGCTTCTCTGTCTAGTGCCTGGTGTTTGAAGTTCTTTTTATTTGTACTTGAACTGTCTTTGAGAGATGTACACTTTATAGGGAGTTGTTTTCTGGGGGTCTTCTCTAGCCTTAGGAGATATTTCTTCTCATTGAATAGACCAATATTCGTTCAAAGACTCGACACCTGTCCAGAGCTTTTTTTTCTTTTGGTAAGATTGCTTTCTTCTTTAGTACTTTGTCCACTAAATTTAACTTCTCTAAATTGAGATCACCTGTCTCCTTAATGAGTTGAGATCTATCTGGAGCAGCTTGGAAGCTGTCTGTAGATGAGAAGCCGATATGATTATAAGGCCACCAACTTTCTGAGGTAGAATTCTTGTATTGCCATGTGTCTAGTACCTGAAAACTTTTTGTTGCTTTCTAGTGTTTACATTTAAATTATAGAAAGTCTGATCTTTTTATTCCATTTTGTGTGAATACAGAGGTTCATAATGGTTATTTTTAGAGTACAATTTTTATGAGCTGAGAATAGTGAGAATGGGAATTATCTCAGTCTGTTTTCCACTGCCGTAGCAGAATACTTGAGACTATAATTTATAAAGAGACTTATTTAGGTATGGATCTAGAGTCTGGGAAGTTTAAGACCTGGCCTCATTTATGAAGGACTCATTCTACATCATATCATGGGCACTGGTGAAAGAGATGCGAGGGGTGAACTCACATTATAGCAGCTCACGGTCCTTGTAACTAGTCCTACACTGAGAATCCCCCAAGATGACATTAATTCTCTTAAGCCCCTTAACTCCCAGTACCACTGCAATGGCAGTCAGATGTCAACAGAAGTTTTGGAAGGGACAAACCAAACTTAGAGTTTGTATTGGTGAAATTACAGGAAAGAGCAGTTTACTATGTAGCTCTTGACACAATCTCATGTTTATTATCCCATTGGCTTTCCCCCAAATCAGCCATGTTTGGTTTTGAATTTAAACAGAATTATTTATGATTCAGGTCAAACACCACTTTTTTTTTAGGTTTCTAAAATGAATTTTTTAGGGGGTCTTTTTTGAGACAGGGTTTCCCTGCAGCCCTAGATGGGCTGGAACTCACTATGTAGACCATGTTGGGCCTTGATCTTACAGAGATCTACCTGCCTCTGCCTTCTGAGTGCTGGGATTAAAGGCATGTACCACCAGGCCTGGCAAACAATGCAGGGTTGTTTTTTTTTTGTCTTTTTGAAACAGTTTCCCTGTAGCCCCAACTGAACTCACAGATATCTGCCTGCCTCTGCCTCCCTAGTGCTGGGATTAAAGGCGTGCGCCACCATGCCCAATGCAGTTTTTTAAAAAAATTGTATTATTTTTATTTTATGAATAAAATAATAATAATGAATATTTGTGGTCGCCAGCTGTGGCTGCTCTCCTCCAGCTATGGCTGCTCTCCTGCTCTTTTAGTTCTTCCCATCAGTCATCCGGTCCAGACCCCAGGGCTGGTGAGGAGTCTGTGCCAGTGTCGCCGCATTCAGGTGCAGGAGACCAGGTTCAGTGACACAGATCTGCTTTATTGCAAGAAAGTATGGGCTTATATGAGGGTAATAGTCCAATCACAACACAGCATATGGGATCCCTTATTAGCATTGCAGACTAGTATCCTGTTATACTCTAGCAGGCCAGATGCCCCATTAGAAGCAATGCATTCCAGCATGATAGGTATGTAAGGCAAAAGGCAAAATCGGTCACAAGATATTCCACAACAAATATTTATGGGTGTATTGTCTGCATGTATGTAAAAGGCACCCATGTCATGCAGTGCCCACAGAGATTCAAAAAGAATGTCAGGTCATCTAGAACTAGAGTTACAGATGGTTGATTGAGTCAGCATGGTCTTGTGCGTGCTGTCACCATTGTTGAAAGTTCATATGAGCAAGTTCCTAGTGGCCTGAAAGCCTCTTTCCTTATGTTTATGCACTAACCCTGGCTTTTATAATCTTTCTGCCCCCTCTTCTGCAATGGTCCTTCAGCTATTGGGGGTAAGGTTTAATAAAGGAGTCCTGTCCAGGGACACACACTCTGCAGTCTTTTATTCTCCAAAACTTAGCCAGCTGTGGCCTTCTGTGTGCACTGCACTCTGTTGTTGGAGGAAGCTTCACTGGTAAGAGTTGAGGGGTGTATCATTGTTCTCTCTACCCACTGTTCTGCTGTGTTCCATGAGCCTTAGCCCTAGAGGTTCCACTGTAAATGTTTCACTTAGGATTGGGCATCTCTCAGATATAATATTCTTTATATGTGACCAGTTGTGGAACTCGGTAATAGTCTCCATCTGTTGCAAAAAGAATCTTCTTTGATGAGTGGTGTACGATATACTTGTCTGTAAATGTAAGGATCCATATTTAGCATACAGTAAGAAATTTCATTTTTCTAGAGATATGCCAGAAATAGGGTTTTCTTTAGGATCTATGACCTCTCCAGCCATGCGTATTTGGTTATATTTACAGTGCCACCCATAAGTTCCTTCCCATTGAGAGGATTTTAAGTCTAGTTAGATAACTGTTGATTACCCTCAGATAACAGTGCCACTACTGCACCAATAGAGAGGTAGTTTGCTGTGCTAGTCGTTACGTACATTCGGCTTTAGGACTGGGTTGGACTATTGCTTGATTTTCTCCCTTAGCAGCTTGCATAATATCCTCTAGAATTATGAGAGCTAGTCTTCAGGGAAAAGGCTTCTAGGTCTGTTCTAGCTATTGCTGCAAATATATCCTGTCTTCAGTAATAGGGTCTTACCTTCACATTCTGGGAGGTAATCAAGGGCTGTGGTAACAGCCTGTGTTATTTTGAGAGTCTCTTGGACTACCCTGATCCATAACTTGAAGGGAGGTTTCTCCTGTTTGGCACTGTGTTCTTGTTATATAGCCAAAAATACACTAACATTTAGATATTATATATGTTTTTCAGGGGGTTTTTGAGTTAATACATTTCCCTCTGGCTTTTTATACCACTTAAGCTTTTATTAATCTCTCCTCTCTCCTGTCTAACCTCCCATCTCCCTCCCCAGTTTAAGTGCCCCATTTTCCTTGATAATACCTGTCTCCTATTACCCCTCATCTTGAGTTCATTCTTACCCTTTACCCTCATGGTTCCTTGTACGTCCTTCCTTCTTCCCTTCTCAGTTGAATACCCCCATTTTTCCCATTTCGCCCTTGGTAATATCTGTTTCCCACTGTCCCCGTCTTTTAGGCTCTTTCTTTCCCATTACCTCCATTTCCTTTCTGTTTTCCTGGTTCCTGATATATACTCACACATAAGGGATTGCTGCAACAATCTGCAAATGAGGGAGAACATAAGTCACTTGCTTTTTTGAGTCTGTTAGTTCACTTAGTATAACAGTTCCATCCATTTACCTGCAAATCTCATCTTTTCTTACTGCTGAGTAGAATTCTGTTGTGTAAATGTACCACATTTTCATTGTCCATGTCAGTTGAGGGACATTTGGGCTGATTTTCTTCCACTCAATGGGCTTCCTCTTCACTTCCATTATTGTTTCTTTTGCTGTACAGAAGCTTTTTAGTTTAATGAAGTCCCAGTTGTTGATTTTTGAGCAACTGGTGTCTGATTTAGAAAGTCCTTTCCTACACCTATATCTTGTAGGGCATTGCCTCTTCTAGTAGTTTTCCTTTTTTGTTGTGTCTTTACCTGGTTTTGGTATTAGAGTGATACTGGCTTCATAGGAGTTTGGGAGTTCTCCCTCTGTTTCTGTCTTTTTGAATAATTTTAAAAGTATTGGTTGTAGATCTTTTTTGAATGTCTGGTAGAATTCTGCTGTAAATCCATTCAGGCCTGGACTTTTTTAGTCCAGAGGTTTCGTATTACTGTGTCAATTTCCTTATTTGTTATGACTCTGTTTAAACTGTTGATCTCTTCTTGTTTTAGCATTGGTGATTGCCATGAATTTAGAAATTCATCCATTCCTTTTTAGTTTTTCAGATTTAATAAGAGTATAGGCTTTATTGTATTCATTTATAATGTTCTGGATTTTTTTTTCTGTGTTTGTTGTGATGTTTTGCTTTCATCTCTAATTTTGTTGATTTGGATTTGCTCTTTCTTTCTTTTGGTTAACTGGGTTAAGTGTATGTTACTTTTGTTTGGCTTTTCAAAGAACCAGCTCTTAGATTCATTGATTCTTTGTACTGTTTTCTTTGTTTCTATTTCATTAATATCTACTCTGATTTTTCTTATTTCTTCTCATCTACTAGTGTGGGTCTCTCCCTCCCCTCGTGGGCCGTTGGCCACCGACCCATAAGAACAAAGGGAGCAGAAGCTACGAATGGGGTCAGGACAGCCAGTGAGCAGGATGGAAAAGACCTTCCAGGGAGTCAGATTCAGTGACAGCTCTGCTTGTTCAGTGGGAGTCAGGGAAAAGGTAGTGTGGAGGCGGCAGTCAAAGCTTCAGCTGCTAGGTGCTCACAGTGTGCTTTATTTACATGTGGTAGGGGTCCTATCATCTGGCTACAGGGCAGTGCCTGATTATCATATAGAAAAAACCTGGGGGCAGTTTTATTGCAGGTAACTATGCCAAAGGTCATGTTCCAAATAAGGCCAGGCATCTGTGCTTGGAGGCATTTTCCAGATGAGTCAGGCAGGAAGCCCCTGCTAAGAAAGGAGTCCACCCTTTTAAAGTGACCCAGAGGTTTTGTTGTATTATCTTTTTCATTTAGTTCTAGGAATACTTTTATTTCTTTTTAAAATTTCTTATTTGATCCATTCATCATTCAGGAGTGTGTTGTTTAATCTTCATGAGTTCATGTATTTGCTAGAGCTTCTTTTGCTGTTGATTTTTGTGGTATGATAGAATGCATGGAATTATTTTAATTTTTTTTTGTATTTGTTGAGGTTTGTTTTCTGTCTGAGAATGTGGTCAATTTTAGAGAAACTTATATGGGATGCCGAGTAAAAAGTATGTTCTTTGGTGCTTGGATGGAATATTCTTTAGATATCTGTTAGGTTTCTTTGATGTAAGATGCCATTTAATTCAGATGTTCTGTTTATTCTTTGTCCAGTTAACCTATCTATTTGAGATAGTGGGGCATTGAAGTCACGTACTATTACTGAGTTGGGGTTAATCTGTGTTTTATAGTCCTGTAGTACCATTTTATGAAATTGAGTGCACCAGACTTTGGTGTGCATATGTTCATGTTTTTAATATCTTATTGGTTGTTTCTTTGATTAGAATGAAATGACTTTATCTCTTCTGATTACTTTTAATTTGAAGTCTATTTTGTCAGCTATTAGAATTGGAACATCTGCTTGCCATTTGCTTGGAATTTTTTTTTTTCCCATCCTTTCACCCTAAGGTAGTGCCTGTCCTTGAAGGTGAGATGATTTTCTTGCAGAAAACAAACATACGGATTTTGTTTCTTAATCCATTCAACTAGCCTGTGTCTTTTTATTGGATAATTCTGGCCATTCAGTGTTAAAGTAACTAGGTTAAAAATGACATGTTGCAAGATTGGGAGAAAAACCGGAATTATTTAAATTCATTTGGACCTTATAAATCATATCATAAGGAATTTTTATTTCATTCTGAATATTGTATCCTTTTGTTTTTATTTGGAAGCAACAATAATTCATAGGATGGAGAGGTGGTTCAGTGGTTAAAAATACAAAAAAAAAGGGTACCACTCTTGCAGAGGACACACAGACACACACACATACACACACACACACACACACACACACACATGTAATTAAAAATAAAATCTTTTAAAAAATTTATATATAGTTTAAGTAGGAAGGTAAAAGATATGCAGAAATTTGATGGCCATTCTGTTACCAGCAGCTCAGGAGGTTATAAGGCAAATAAATAGTTTCAAGATCTGTTTGTTGTGATCTTAGTAAGATTGGTACATAAGCTATTAAGTTAAAGCATATGGAAAAAAAGAATGATATTGGTTACATGGACAGGATGAACTAGTTTGGAAAGATGCATTACTGGTTCTATCTGAATACTGTCAGGCAATAAGATCTGAGAGTTATAGGAGTTAGGCAGTTTTGTGTGCAGGGTTTGGAATACAAAGGAAAGGTGTGGGGTGTAGATCGGGTTTTGGGGGTTAGATAGCTTGTTGTTGTTGATCTTTTTTTAGACAGGATCTCCCTGTAGTCCCAGCTGGCCTGGAATTTGATGAGTAGCTATCCCCTGGAACTGGAGTTACAGATGGTTGTTAGCCACCATGTGGGTACTGGGAACTGAACCCGGCTCCTCTGCAAGAGCAGCCAGTGCTCTTAGCTGCTGAGCCATCTCTCTAGCCCATGTAATAACAGTTTTGCAGGAGTAGTCGGGACAGGAAATTTATGGTAGTGAATGGA
Source organism: Nannospalax galili (assembly GCF_000622305.1). Classification (NCBI taxonomy): domain Eukaryota; kingdom Metazoa; phylum Chordata; class Mammalia; order Rodentia; family Spalacidae; genus Nannospalax; species Nannospalax galili. The sequence goes on along the minus strand of NW_008343387.1, from coordinate 2,453,891 downwards.
GAAAGTTATACAATAGAGAATTGCAGTTAACAGCCTCTAAAATTTTGCTCACTCATAATTGTTTAAATTATTATTAACTGTGTCTGTTTATTTTCAGGGAAAATATCTACCCTACACTTCAAAGCAGATAATATTAGGCAGCAGTGTGTAATATTTCTCCACTATGTAAAAGTTTTCATCTTCAGGTAGGATGAGAGATTAAGTATTTATTCTTATTATGTGAATATCTATGGGCGTATTCATCCGGATCCTTGTTTATTCTACCTGATAACTTTTTAGGTGCCTGAAAGTACAAGATGCTGAGAGCCGTGATTCTCGTGTCCATCCCTATGAGGCTTTGGAGGCTCAGCTTCCCTCAGTGTTGGTTGATGAACTTCGTGGATTACTTTTCTATACTGGACGTCTGTCTGAACTTCCCAGTGTTACTGTAGGAGCATTTGTAAATCAAAACCAGATTAAGGTTTGACTTGTTTTATTTAATTTTTAAATTATCTTTTTTTTCATCTCACAAAGAATATTTATTCAAGAATGGCTTTTATTTTCTGGATATTTATCAAGTAGAGGAATACTTTGTCTAGAAGCCAAAATAAACCTTGATATACATGAGTTCTTATCTAGGTTTTGATGGATGTTTTAATTAGGCAGACTTGAAAAACTAGTTTATTTCAAGCCTTAAGGACTGAATATGTTTTTAAATTATGTATTCTTATTTTATGTATATGAATGTATGCCTGCATGTATGTAAGTATGCCCATGTCATGCAATGCCTGCAGAGGACAGAAGGGAGAGTTAGATTCCTTTGGAACTGGAGTTACAAATGGTTGTTAGCCACCATGTGGGTGCTGGGAATCGAACCCAGGTTCTCTGCAAGAGCAGTCAGTGCTCTTAACTGCTGAGCCGTCTCTCTAGCCCACAGATTGAATATTAAAGAAGGAGAACTTGCAGTATTTAACAAAAACTATACCAAAATATGATTCTTTAATAAAATAATCTTATAAAAACTTAAGGTTTTATATATTTACTGTAGTGTATCAATCTTGTTTATGAAAAGTCTTAGTTTATAGTTGGTATTTTCAGTTGAGCATGTCTTTTATTTTTAAAATTTTGTATTAGAGATGTTATTTAATAGATCTGTATATTACAGCATTTTCTTCCACTTATCTTCGTTTCTTTTTCACCAGTTAATCTGACTTCCGAGGTGTATGATTTAAGTTTTTTTGTATGATTCTCACTGGGCGTGGTGGCGCACAACTTTAATCTCAGGCCTCTGGAGGCAGAGGCAGGTGGATCTCTGTGTGATCAAGGCCAGCACTGGTCTACATAGTGACTTAGGAAGACCCTAAGAAAAAAGATTAAATTTTTTTTGGTTTTTACATTTATTTATTTTTATTTATTTATTTAGATCTTTTAGAGACAGGGTCTCCCTATAGTCTTAGTTGGTCTGGAACTGGATATGTAGACCAGGCTGGCCTCAATCTTACAGAGATCCACCTGCTTCTGCCTCCTGAGTACTGGGAATAAAGGTGTATACTATCATGCCTGGCTCCATTTTTACATTTATGGCTATAGTCATCTATTTAAAATATGTAGTGTTTTAGGAAATCTAACTTCAGTTTCTGCAAATGGAAAACTGAATAACTCTTAATCACTTGTTATTCTCAGTGATTTGACTTAACTCTTTCTCGTTCCTTCCTTTTGTCTGTTCTTCTGCCACTACTGTTAATAAGTCTGGCATTTTGTTTGTATGTCTGGTAGAGCAAGTCCATTCTCCATCACCTTTTCTAGGTGTTTCAGTAGCACCTGTTACATCACTGTATTGTTTTTTGTGTGATGGTCAGTGCTGACTAGAGAACCGTTACTGATAACCCAGTGCAGGATAGTACTTAAAAACTCTGACATCTGCGTCAGATAGAACTGGGTTTGAATGCCAATGAAGAAATTGAGAAATAAAGTTCTGTGCTTCTTTTAACACCCTTATTAAGGATGACAATTTTGCCATCACAGTAATCTGAAGTTCTCCTTTTTATAATACTTTACCTAGATACTTATCACATTAAAGAATATTTCCTAGTTAATCTAAGGCAAAATCATGAAATGTGCTTTAAAAAATATTTTAAAATATTTTATTGAGCTTTCATACATTTCATACAACAGTTTTTAATCAAATTAAGACCCCCCGCTTCCCTCCTCAAAATCTGGACCGCTTGTATTCAGCCATGCATGTTAAGTCTCCAATGTCCTTTGGTTCAGGTTCATCCACTGGAGTCTATGCAGCCTAGCTATAGATCTTGAGAAGTTCTACTCTCTCCTACCCAGCAGTAATTAGTCTCCAATAGTTCTCAGGCTAGGACCTGACCTACTCCCATTTCCCTCGCACTACTCTGGGGCTCTTGTCTGATTAAGTCAGCATGGATCTTGTGCTCAACGTCACTGTTGCCACAAGTACCTTGAGCCTTTGTTTCCTTATATTCATCAACCAACCCTGGCTCTTACAATCTCCTCCTACCCCTTCCACAATGGTCCCTGAGCCATGGGTGCGTGAGGTTTAATATAGGAGTCCTATCCAAGGACACACACTCTGCAGTCTCTTATTTTCTAAAACTTAACCACTTGTGGCCTTCTGTGTACATTGCACTCTGTTCTATTAGGAAGCTTCCCTGGTGAGAGTTGAGTAAGGGCACTGGTATTATCTTCACCCCCTGTTCCACTGTTTTGTGTGCTTTAGGTATAGAGGTTCCACTGTAGATGTGTCACTTAAGGCTGGGCATCTCTCAGAAATATATTCTCTCTGACCAGTTGTGGAACTCTGCAGTAGCCTCTTCTCTTGCAAAAAGAAGCTCCTTTGATGAGTGGTATAATGTACTTGTCTGTAAATATAAGGATCCATATTTAGCATATTGTTAGAAATTTCATTTGTCTAGTGATATGACAGAGATAGGGTTTTCTTTAGGATCTATGACCTTCTGCCATGTATATTTGACTATATTTACAGTGCCACCTGTGAGTTCCCTCCCAGTGAGAGGACTTTAAATCCAATTAGATCACTGTTGATTACCCACCAGATAACATTGCCACTATTGCACCAGCAGAGGTAGTTTGCTGTGCCAATTGTTATATTTATTCAACTTTAGGACTACACTGAACCATTGCTTGATTTTTCTCCCTTAGCAGCTTGCAGAGTATCTTCTAAAACTATGAGAGTTAGTCCTTGAGGAAAAGGCTTTCAGGTCAGCTCCTGCTCCATTGCTCCAAGTTCTATGTCTGAAGTATGACTTGTCTTCAGCAGTGAGGTCTTACCTTCCAGTTCTGGGAGATAACCAGGGGACCTGGCAATATTCTATATTATTTTGGGGAGTCTTTTGGATTACTCTGACCAACCAGAAGGGCAGTCTCTCCTGTCTGGCACCATGTTCCTTGCCATACAGCCCCCGGGCCTACACATGCACTAATGTTCAGATACTGTATGTGTATTTCTCAGGGGGCTCCCAAACCAGCACATTTCCCTCTGTCTTCCCACACTACCTATGATCCATTCATCTCTCCTCTCTCTCCCAGTCCAACCTCTCTCCTCCCTCCCAAGTCCAAGCACCCACATTATCCCCACCCTCCTGATAATACCCAGCTCCCCCATTCCTCTTCTCCTGAGTTACCTCCTCCCCTACCTCCATGGTCCCTTCCATGTCCCTCTCTCCCCACTTCCAGCCGAACACTCCAGCTACCCCCTCCAATACCTATTCCCTAATATCCCCTTCTTTCAGACTTTTTCTTTTCCTTTACCTCTGTGTTTCCTTTCCATTTTGTATGTGCTTACATGTGAGGGATTGATATGTGTTCTACAAATGAAGGAGAACATAGTCCCCTGCTTTTCTGAGTCTGTGTTACTTCACTTAGTATAATAGTCTCTAGTTCCATCCATTTACCTGCAAATTTCACAATTTCATCTTTTCTAACTGCTGAGTAGAACTCCATTGTATTAATGTACCAGATTTTCATTATCTATTCATCATTTGAGGAACATTTAGGTTGTTTCCATTTCTTAGGTATTGTGAAGAGAGCAGCAACCAACATGGATGTACAGGTATCTTTACAGGAGGATGAGTCCTTTGGGTATATGCCAAGGAGTAGTATAACCAGATAATATGGTACATTCGTTTTCAGTTTTTTAAGAGTTCTCCACACTCACTGTTTCCATAGTGGTTGCAGGAGTTTGCATTCCCACCAGCAGTGGATGAGTGTTCTTTCTCCACATCCTCACCAACACTTGGTGTCTTCTGTTCTCTTGACCTTAGCAGGCCTGACTTGGGTAGGATGGAATCTTAAAGTGGTTTTGATCTGCATTTCTCTAACTGCTAAGAATGTTGAGCACTTTTTAAGGTGTTTCTTAGTCATTTTTATTTCTTGGTTTGAAAACTTTCTCTTCAGAGCTATAGCCCTTCTTTTTATTGGGTCTTTTATTTTCTTGTTTCTTTGTATTTTAAGTTCTTTGTATATTCTAGATATCAATCCTCTGTCAAATGTGTGGAATATGATTTTTCTCCCACTCAGTGGGCTTCCTCTTCACTTCCTAGGCCGTACAGAAGCTTTGTAGCTTAATGAGATCCCATTTGATTTTTGACTTTACGATGTAGGCAACTGATAATCCGATTTAGAAAGTCCTTTCCTACACCTGTGTCTTGTAGGGTATTACCTATGTTTTCTTCTAGTAGTTTCAGAGTTTCAGGTTTTACACTGAGGTCTTTGATGCATTTGGAGTTGGCTTTTAGGCATGATGAAAGGGTCCAGTTTCATTCTTCTACAAGTGGAGATCCAGTTTAGCCAGCACCAATTGTTGAAGATGCTGTCTTTCCTCCATTGTGTGCTCTTGGCACCTTTGTCAAATATCAGATGACTGAAATTGCATGTACTCATGTTTGGGTCTTCTATGGTGTTCCATTGATCTACATATCTATTTTTGTGCCAGTACTATGCTGTTTTTATGACTATAGCTCTGTAATATAACCTTAACTCTGGTAGGGTGATTTCCCCCAGAATTGTTCTCTTTGCCCAAGATTGTTTTGGATATCTGGGATCTTCCCTGATTTTATATGAATTTTAGAATGATTTTTTTTCTACCTCTGTGAAGAATGTTGTGGGTATTTTGATTGGCATTGTGTTGAAAGCATAGACTGCTTTTGGTAAGATGGTCATTTTCACAATACTAATTCTACCAATCCATGAGCACAGTAGGTCCTTCCATCTCCTGGTGTCTTCCTCTATCTCTTTCTTTAAAGATTTGAAATTTTTGTTGTAGAGGTCTTTAATGTCTTTGATTAGGTTTATTTTTAAATATTTTTTGAGGTTATTGTGAATAGTAGGGTTTCATTGAATGCTTTTTCTGATTGCTTGTTATTGATATATAGAAAGACTACTGATTTCCTATGTTAATTTTGTAACTTGCTACCTTACTGAAAGTATTATTCATTTCTAGTAGTTTTTCTGGTAGAATTTTTGGGATAGATCATCTGCACATAGTGATAATCTTACCTCTTTTCCAATTAGTTCTCCATTAATTTCCTTCTCTTGTCTTTTGCTCTAACAAGAATTTTAAGAACTGTATTGAAAAGGAGTAGAGATAGTGGACAGCCTTGTCTAGTTCCTGATTTCCATGGGAATGCTTCCAGTTTCTCTCCATTTAGAATGATGTTGGCTGTGGGTTTGTTATATATGGCTTTAATTATGTTGAGGTATGTTCCCTCCAGTTCGATTCCCTCTAGGACTTTTAAATGAATACATTTTGGCCTTTTCTGCATCTTTTGAGATGACCATGTGATTTTTCACTTTCAGTCCATTTATGTTTTATTACATTTATTAACGTATATTGAACCATCCTGGATCTCTAGAATAAAGCAGACTTGATCATGGTGGTAGGTGATCTTTTTGATGTGTGTCTGTATGCAGTTTGACTGTATCTTGTTGAGAATCTTTGCATCTTTGTTCATTAAGAATATGGGTCTATAGTTTTATTTTTTGTTGTTGTGCCTTTACCTAGTTTTGGTATTAGAGTTATACTGGCTTCATAGACAGAGTTTGGGAGTTCTCCCACTGCTTCTATCCTTTTGAATAATTTAAGAAGTACTGATTATATATTTTCTTTAGATCTCTGGTAGAATTCTGCTGTAAATCCATCTGGGCCTGGACTTTTTTTAGTTGTGAGATTTTGTATTACTGTTCCAATTTCCTTATTTGTTACAAGTCTACTTAAGCTATTGAACTCTTCTTGGTTTAACTTTGGTGGTTTCCATGAATTCAGAGTAGAAATCCATCCATTTCTTTTAGATTTTAAAATTTAATTGAATATATGTTTTTGAAGTATCTCCTTATAATGTTCTAAATTTTTTGGTGCCTGTTGTGGTGTTTCCACTTTCATCTCTGATTTTGTTAATTTGGATTTGCTCTTTCTTTCTTTTGGTTAACTGGGTAAAGTGTTTGTCTATCTCGTTTAGCCTTTCAAAGAACCAACTCTTAGATTCCTTGATTTTTTGTATTGTTTTCTTTGTTTCTATTTCATTAATTTCTGCTCTGGTTTTTGTTATTTCTTCTTGTCTATTAGGTTTCTGGTTGGTTTGTTCTTACCTTTTCAGAGTATGGAGTTGTACTAAGTCTTTTTATGTGGTCTTTCTAATTTTTTAATATAGGTACTTAGAGCTAAAAATTTCCCTCTTAGAACTGCTTTTAAAGTGTTCCAGAAATTTTCTTGTGTTGTATTTTCATTTAGTTTCAGGAGTACTTTTTATTTCTTTCTTAATTTTTTATTTGACTCATGCATCATTCAGGAATGACGTGTTATTTAATCTCCATGAGTTCATGTAGTTACTAGAGCTTCTTTTGTTGTTGATTATAAGTTTTATTGTATTGAGGTCTGATGGAGTACATGGAATTATTTAGGTTTTTTTGTATTTGTTGTGGTTTGTTTTGTGCCCCAATATGTGATTAATTTTAGTGAAATATGCTTTGCTGCCTAGTAGAAAGTGTATTCATTGGTGCTTTGGTGTATGATTCTGTAGATGTCTGTTAGGTCCATTTAATGTCATTTAATTCAGATGTCTCTGTTTATTCTTTGTCCAGTAGACCTGTCTATTGGAGATAGTGAGGTATTAAAGTCACATACTATTACTGAGTTGGGCTTAATCTGTGTTTTATAGTCCTGTAATACTGTTTATGAAATTGGGTACACTAGAATTTGGTGCATATATGTTCATGATTATTCCTTTGATTAATAATTATTAATTATTCCTTTGATTGGAATGAAGTGAGTTTTCTTTATCTCCTCTGATTAGTTTTAATTTGAAGTCTGTTTTGTCAGAATTTAGAATTGGAACACCTGCTTGCTTCTTAGTGCCATTTGCTTAGAATATATATATATATATATTTTTATCCTTTCATGCTAAGGTAGTGTCTATCCTTCAAGTTGAGATGAGTTTCTTGAAGACAACAGACAGATGGATTTTCTTTCTTAATCCATTCTACTAGTCTGTGCGTTTTGGCCAGAGTATTGAGGTCATTGATATTTTGAGTTAATATTAAAGGATGGTAACTGTCATTTAATTGGTTTGTGTTCTTGTTCCTATTTTGTGTTTCCATAATTATATGTTCATTTGTTTTCTCTTTCTGTGACTTGTTGGGTGTATCCATTCCTATCATCGGTCTTTTGTATTGCTTCGAGTATTCTCTGTTGGACTGGTTTGGTGGACATCAATTCTTTCAGCCTTTTCATGTGATGGAAAATTTTCCATTCCCCTTCAACTATTATAGATAGTTTTGCTGAATAAAGTATTTGCAGTTGGCATCCATGGTCATTTAGATCTGGGAATACTTTGTTCCAGACAGACATTTCTGACTTTCATAGTTTGCATTGAAAAGTCAGCTGTAATTCTAATGGGTTTCCTTTATAGGTAACTGTCGTTTTCCTTTATCAGCTTTCAGTACCTTGTCTATGGCTTGGAGAGTTTCTGTTCTGGTCATGTCTAATGGTATTCTGTGTGCTTCTTGAGTCTGTATAGGTATGTCTTTCCTTAATTTAGGGACGTTTTCTTCTATAATTGTGTTGACGATCTGGTTAATGCCATTGACCTGAGATTCTCCTTCTTGTATGTCTATGGTGTCCCACATTTCATGTGTATTCCATTCCTGTATTTAGTCTTTGCTTGAGGAATCTAGTTCTTCAACTTCGTCATCCAGTCTTGATATTTTGTTTTCTCTTTCATTCATTCTACCTGTGAGGCTTTCTCCAGTTGTTTCAAAGTGACTTACACTGAGGTTTTCAATTCCATCTTCATTTTGGTTTGGTTTTTCTTCAATATTTCTATCTCTTGTGAATTCCTTTTTCAAGTTCTGAATTGTTTTTGTGATTTTGTTCAGCTGCATATTTATATTTTCTGCGCTTCCATCACAAATTTATGTCTATCCTCTTTGAGTTCTTTGAGTTGTTTTTTGTTTAAGTTCTTTGATTATGTTTATAATTGTTCCCTTAAATTCTGCATCATGAAGTTCCTCAGGGTAATTCTCATTGAAGTACACTTCTGTAGAACTAGTGGATTTTGTTGGGGACATATTCTCTTGTTTTTTCATATTATGTATGTTTTGTATTGCTGTTTGGGCATATTAATCTTTTGTCTGATGGGAAATTCTATTCTTCCTCCTTTTGATTTTTGGTTCTGTTTATATTGTTGATGTAGCTGGGTTGCTTTTTGCTCAAGTATGACTGGGTTGTTGGTGTGTGCTTCTGGTTCTCACAGGATATTAGGTTATTCTTGGTAGTAGGCAGGTCACAATAGTAGGTAGGAAAGGTGAAGGCTGGTCTCAGGAATCCAAGGCAAGATGAGGTTGGGGACAGCTTCTGGAGGGGCTATCCATATAGGCAGGGAAGAAGATTGGTCTTGGGACTCCAAGACAAATTGGGGGTGGGGACAGCAGGGTAGAAGCCTGGTCTCAGGAGTCCAAAGGCAAGTTGTGGTGGGGACAGCCTGTGAAGGATCTGACAAACTAGACTGGAAAATATGAGCTGATCTGAGTGCAGGGGATCAGGATGCAGTGGGTGGTTCTGGACTAAGAGGGTAGTCCAGAGGTCTGAGGCACAAAGAGCAAAAGTCGGCCTGTGCCCAGGGATGAAAGGGGGCAGGATGTGGGGTGGTTGGGGAAGCTGGAGTTGCTCAGGCTGTAGGAGAATCAAGGGACAGTGTGTGGGATCACAGACTACCAGAGAAGAAGGTTGGTCTTGGGAATCAAAGCAAGTTGGGGTTAGGGACAGCAGGGTAGAAGGCTGGTCTCAGGAGTCCGAAGGCGGGGTGGGGTGGGGACAGCCTGTGAAGGATCTAACAACCTAGACTGAGATATTGAGCTGGTCTAGGTACAGGGGATCAGAACGCAGTGGGTGGTTCTGGACTAAGAGGGTAGTCCAGAGGTCTGAAGCACATAGAACAAAAGCCGGCCTGTTCCCAGGAATAGAAGGGGAACAGGGTGTCTAATTTAAAAAATATTTTACTGCCTTACATCTTCAGTATAGAACCAGAGGTTAGTTGGAAGTGCACTCACTGTATAAGTCTATTCAACAGTCTCAAAATGTGTCTTTCTTAAACCAATAAATAAACATATATCCTGCTTTCAAAAATCTCCAGTGAAAGAATCTTCTAATCATCAAGACAGGTTTTCTCTGCGCTTTTGAATAATGGTAGGTTAATTGATTCTTTATCTTGTATTCAAGGAGGAGATTTTTCTTTTTTTCTTTTTTTCTTTTTTTTTTTGTCTTTTGTTTTGAGGCAGGGTCTCCCTGTAGCCCCAGCTGTCCTGGAACTCACTATGCAAAGTATGAATTCTTAATCGTAGTTAATGTCATCCACAGCTCTTCCCACCATCGTGGCATTTGTTACATCTCCACTTAGATATCCATTGGCTGGTGCTAGAAGTTCTTCACGTGCTGAGTGAAAAACTGAGTAAGTTTATGGATTTCTGATTTATAGTCTTTTTAAAAAATATAAACCTTTATTGCTTTTTAAAATTAAACAACTCAGCTGGATATATTGGCATACAAGTTATAATTGCAGCACTTAGGGGCTGAGGTAGGAGGCTCACGAGTTTGAGGCCAGTCTGAGCTATATAATGAGACCCTGTTCTAAAGAAAAGGAAAAAAAAAGTATATTTAGTTATAAATACTTAACAATTTAGAAAATCAGAAGTAGGTAAGAAATAATTTTTACTCCTTTTCTCCAGAGGGTTGTACCCCTCAGCCCTGCCCCCGAGTTGGAACTATATAGCTTGGCCAATTGAAAGGGACCTTGATCTGTTAGTATCTATATATTTGTTTCTGTTTCTCAGTACAAATAGCGTGTACTTTTCAGTATTGTTTTTCATATAGCAGATTTTGTATGTGTATGTTTTGCATATGTTGCAGTGTGTGTGGACGCCAAAGATCGACATTGGGTGTCCTTCTGTATCAACTTTCCACTTTATTTTTTTGAGACAAGATCTCTCTCTGAATCTGGAGTTTGTGGTCTCAGTTAAACTGACTGACCAGCAAGTCCTTAAGATCCTGTTCCTCCAGTACTGGGGTTACAGAGGCATGCTGCCACACCTGGCTTTTATGTGGGTGCTGGGGACCAGAACTCAGATTTTCATGCCTGTGCAGCAAGCACTTTGCCTCCTGAGACATCTTCTCAATCCTCATTTACCAGTTTTTTAGAAATCTGTTTGTGATAGTCCATGTAGTTCTGTTTTTCATTTAAGGGCTACATCTTAAAGACCTACTGCACTTTGTTTAATTGCGTGTGTTTGTTTATTTTAATGTTTCACTGAACACATATACATACACATTAATTGGTGTACACATTCTTTAAAATATAGTCTTAGAAGTGGAATGGGTCATTGATGTCCTAACGTTTATTTTAGAGAGTGTGCCTTGACTTCATATTCTTATAAGTAATGGATATTAGTTTTTGCTTTTTTATTAATTGTTTGCTCGTTTTCTTTTGCAAATCTTCCGGTTTTGTTTTTGCTTTTATTTTTAGAACTTTATATATATTATGAATAGGACTCTTTATTTTGTGTACTGTTAGTTTTTTGATCTTGCTTCTGGCATCTTAGGTTCCAGAGATATCTATATGTCAATACCTGTTGTTTAATTACTTAATGAGTATGTGTGTTGCGTGCATGTGTATATGTATATATACAAACATACAGAAGTATAATCAGATGTATAATTTCATCTCATGCTGACTATACATCATATATTTAGAACAATGTACAAGTAGATATGCTGTGATATATGTGCAAATTTTGGTTATCTTTTTATATTGATTTGCTCAGTTTTATGCCACAAAACCATTGCATGTGGTCAGTATATCAGCCTCAGTTAAAAGAATAATGCTGTAGATGCTTTGTTGCTTAGAATTGTGAGAATTTTTTAATATTTTTATTTTACAGTAATGTGGTTCATTAATGATTTTCAAAGATGGCTTCATTAGTACAAGACTTTACTAAACTGTATATAGAATTGGAAGGTTTTTAGCAAATATCTTTGAAAAGAAGCTGTTCTCAAATTTTAACTTTTTTTGCAAAAAAAATTTTAAACTTTCACTTTGATACAATTTGAAGGAGTATAATAATTTTATCCTAGTGAGAATTTGTAAAATCTGAGGTTTTCAAACATTTTATTTTATTTTTCAGAACAAGTTGTGTATAGTCATCAGTTTATCAGTCCAGCAGGTGACATTTTAACCAATGTCAGCCTATTTGAAGAACATTGTGAAAACCTTTTTTGTGACTTAATAAGCCTGTCACTCAACAGATATGGCAAGGTAATGTTTTAAGCATAATTTATTTTTTGGATACTTGATAGCAATAGTCCTTAATACATGTGATTCAGTCTACAAGAATTTAAAATATTTTGCTTGAAAATGTTCCTTGGTGTTTTTTTTTATTATTGTTGTTTTTTGTTTTGTTGTTTGTTGCTACTATCTGGGAGCTGAAATGGAGAATAATTTTGCTATAAACAGTAAGCTGAAATTCATTATTTTAAATTTGATTTTAAACTGGTACTTTCAAATTTAAAGTGAGGATATGTTAATGATGTAACATATTTTGATAAGTACAAATATTTTGTAATGCTTATATCAGGTTAAGTATCTCTCTCAAATCTTTCTCATTGTGACAGAAATATTCAGAATATTTTGTTCCAGCTCTTCAAATGATCAGCATGTAATTGTTGTCTATACTTAGTGTGTGCAGTAGCGTACTAGAACTTCTCATTCCTGTTCAACTGCAACTTGAAACATACTGATCAGCCTTTCTTTATCCCTCATCCCACCTTCACTCCCCACTCTATGTTAACTACATTGTATTGTCAGTTTTCATGAGATAATGTTTTAAGATTCCACATGTGAGAGATATCATATAGTACTTTCTTCTGTACCTGACTTATATTAACATCCATTTCCATCTCTTTTGTCCCAAATCACAGAATTTTATGCCTTTTTATAAATAGTTGAGTAGTATTTATTATGACTACTTTATCTGTATGCTAATGAATTCTTAGTTTATTTCTACTTCTTGACTGCTATGATTAGTGATACAATGTAGATAGGAGTACAGATATCTCTTCTATTGACTGATACCATTTCCTGTTTATACATACTCAGGAGTATGGCTACATACTCAGGATTCCTGGATCATATGGCAGGTTAGTTTTTTTTTTTTTAAACTTTGAGGAACTTTTGTATATTTACCACAGTAGCTGTACTAACTGACATTACATTGAATAGTGTGCAGGGCTTCCCTTTTTTCTACATCCTTGATAGTACTTGTTACCTTTAGTCTTTTGTTGTTGTTGATTTTAAGTTTATATTTTTTTGAGACAGGGTCTCACTGTTTAGCCCTGGCTGGCCTGGAACTCATGGAAATCTTCCTACCTCTGCCTCTGCCCCTGCCTCCTGAGTGCTGGGATTAAAGATGTGTGCCACCACACCTAGCCTAGTTTTTTTAATAATAAATATTTTTACTCATGTGAGGCATTGTCAACGAGTTTTTTTCAATATTTTTTATTTTTTGAGAATTTTGTACATGAGTATTATGTGTGCATCATTTTTGCCCTCCTAGTCTCCTTTCTGACTCCCTTGTATCTTCTTGTCCTCCTCTTGATTATTATTATTATTACACACACATACATTTATAAATATACATATATAATGCACTGAATCCATTTAGTGGTGCTTGTGGGTACATGCGTTTAGTGCTGGCCACTTGGGATTAAATAACCTATCAGTGTGCTTGTTGCTGAAGAAAACTGATTCTTCCTCCCTCAGCATCTATTGATTGTCTGTAGCTCCTCTTCTAGAGGTGTCACCCTATGACATTTTCCCCATCCACATTGGCATATCAACTCATTTTGTAATTATGTAGGCCTTGTTAAGCAACCATACTGTGGGAATTTCCTGGGTACATCATCATATCATGTCTAGAATGTATTATCTAGCAGTAGGCATCCTTCCTCTGGTTCCTCAGTCTTTCTGCCTCCTCTTCCAGAATGTTCCTTGAGCCATAAGTGTAGAGGTTGTATTATAGATGTATCAGTTAGGGCTATGCACCCCATAGTCACTTATTCTCTGCATTTTGACCAGTTGTAGAATTTTGTAATAGTCTCCATTGGTTGTTTTAAAAAAATAGTTTCTTTGATGAGTAGTGAGAGCTATATTTGCCTGTGAATATAATGACAAATATTAAGAAATTACATAGTATGCATTGGTCTAGGAAAGTGGGAGTAGTTTGTTCTCTTTGGGATCTATGATCTCTCCAAACATATATACTTGGCAATGTTTACAGTACCATGGATTGATTTCTCCTATTGAGTGGACCTTAAGTTCAATTAGATAGCTGTTGATTACCCCCAAGATAGAGCAGTCATTATTACACCAATAGAGATATTTTGCTGACCCAGTCCTTGTTGTGGTTCATAGCCTTTGCAGCTGCATAGGACCGTTGATTGGTTTCCCAACTTGGCAGCTTGCATAGTATCTTCTGATACCATGAGAGCTAGTCTTTGGGGAGGAGGCTTCCAGGTCAGTCAGCTCAGTTGCTGCAAGTCCTGTGTTGTAAGTATGTCCTGTTTTCAACAATAGGGTCTTACCTTCAAGTTCTGGAAGACAATAAAGGCCTGTGGCAATAGTGTGTATTATTTTGGGATTCTCTTGGACTACAATGACCAACAACTGAAGGAAATGTTTTTGGGAGGTTGTCTTTAATGATGTCTGTACTGTTCTGGCCTCTTTTCTCTCTGCCCTTTCCCGACTCCCCACCCCCTAATCTGGAGGTGAGCAGTTTTACTTCCTCACACCCTCTGACCTTCAGAATATTCTGTCATGCCAAAAAATGAGGCATGCTGACTGGAATTTTGTCTTTGGTATTATGTCATAGTGACAAAATAAGCAAAATTACTGCCATTGAACATTTACTCATGTATTGACCACTTGTATGCCTTTTTCTAGAAATGTTTTCTAATGTGTGTTGTGATTTTTTAATGGGTCTGTTTCTAGGAATTTTGAGTTAAATTTTATTTTAAGAATTGTTCCTCCCATCTTGTCAAGAACAGTTAAATGGAACCAAAATGTTTACAAAAAGAACTGGAAGTTTGGAAGTTTAACTTCTGCTCAAACGGGAGAGACTAGGCATTTTTGTTGTAAGTGTTACAATAAATGAATACTTAACTAAAGTTACTTGACAGATTTAAAGAAATATTGTGCTGGCTTTTTTCTGTTTTTTTTTTTTTTTTTAACTTTTAAAAGAAGCTTTATTGACAATTTCAAACACGCATATAAGGTGTTTTGATCAAATCCATCCCACTCCCTCCCCTGAAACACCTCCCATATTTTCTAATCACTTTTATCTGACAACTTCGTGTACTTTCTTTTTTTCTTTCTTTCTTCTTTCTTTTCAGTGGGGCGTTTTGCTACTCTAACATTCCCACTCTGAAGAGGTAACCTTAAAATCTTTTAGGGATTAAACAAGAGCTTTTGTCATTTTTGGCGTTTGAACAGAGTACGTTGCTAAGAGGCCCAAGGACATTTTGATTTTTGGCCAAGCAACTGGCTACTTTTCTTTGGGGCCTTTTTACCCTAATTGCTTAGCCAATTCCTACTTGCTATTCTTATCACACCATCCTCTGCAGAGGTTACCCAAATTGCCAAAAGGGAATAAGGATGCAGACCGCTCTGGCTTCTTCCATGCTGAACAGGGATGCAGGGTGAGGCAATTGGAGCACCCCTTCAGTGAGTCTATGTAAAAGGCTCCCAAATTACGTAGCTCTTATCTCCAAGGGGAAAAGAAAGCCCTTGAATCCTGAATAGGAGGTGTGAAGGAAAAGTAAAGGCAAGAGTAATTAGCATTATAAGTTCTAGACAGGGAATTAGAAAAAACTCAGAACAGGGCAATTTTCAAATGTTCATTTGAGAGTCCATTGGAATTTCTTGACAAGGGCTTCCAAAAGCATCCCTCTATTGGGTTCCTCCTCATTTTTCTTTTGTCTTCCAAGATTGAACTCTAGAATGATGGACTCAGGATTTCCTTTCAGGTATTTTGATAGCTGTTGCAGTGGTTAGAAACAGTATCAGTTTCCTCTCAAAGGCTTCTAGATAGGGGGAGAAGACAAATTTATCCATGATTTTAGAACTATAGCTGGTTTTCTCCCTTAGCTACAGGTGGGCACTACTGTATTGGAGACCCAGATTTGAAGTCTTAGATCTGAGCAGCACTTTATGGTTAGGAACAAAATCATCAATGAGAAATAATTGTCTAAATAACTTCTTATATAGACTTAAGCCTAATGTCTGGGAAGTGTATTCCCTTGAACTCTTAAAGAAGTATACTGATGACTTTAGTCTTTGACTATACTTTCCTTCATCACTTGCTTAGGCTTTCTCATTTTTTCTATTTTGGAAAATATCTCCATTTCCATGTCCTTTTAGACATCTTTTACACTCTTATTTTCTTTCTTTCTTATTTTTTATTAATTATGAGACTTAATAGCATTAACAAATTTTCCATCAGTTGTGAAACTTCTTTTCCTGGGGATGCTAAGCAATGCTGCGCTTTTAAGGTTCTAGTGTCAAGCCAGTGTTTCATTAAAGGTTTACTGGGGAACCAATGTATTTATTGAGCTTATTTACCAAGATAACTGAGGGGTTGCTGAGGTGTATCTATGACCTGAGGGTATGCACACTGGATAGCCTTTATCCAGCATGGGTCATGCCTTCTCTTCCTAGCCTTCCCCAGATTGTATACTTTAGCCCTCCCCAAATCCAGGAGGCCATGTGTGATTAGAGTCAAATTATATACACTTGGCTGGGAAGAGTGGTTAGGTACTCTAGTAAGGGTCCAGTGACACCGCTTGGCTGTCCTTTAATGAAGGAGCACAACCGTCAGCAAGCTCTATTGTGACAATGTTTAGGGATCAGGCTCAGCTGAAGTTGTGATGATGGTAGTTATTTCATGCAGAAGGGACTGCTGCATAGCATCATCTTATTAAAAGGACCTGGAATTTAAAAGGATTTGGTGCTAGGACCCACATACGAGGGATAACATACATCGTTTGTTTTTCGGGGTCTGTCTTCTCTTAGTATAACAATTTCTAGGTCCATCCATTTACCTGCAAATTTCATTATTTCATCTTTCTTTACTGTTGAATAGAACTCCATTGTATAAATATATCATGTTTTTGTTAACCACTCGTCAGCTGAGGTGTATTTAGGTTGCTTCCATCTCTTAGCTATTGTGAAAAGAGCAGCAACAAAAATGGTTGTACAAGTGTCTCTACAATAGGATGGGTTCTTTGGGTACATGCCAAGGAGTTGCATAATCGGTTCATATGACAGGTTCATTTTTAGTTTTTTAAGAGTTCTCCACACTGTTTTCCATAGGGGTTACATGAATTTGCAATTCCACCAGCAGTGAATGAGCGTTCCCCTTTCTCCACATCCTTGCCAGGACTTGGTATCATTTGTTCTCTTGATCCTAGCCAGTCTGATTGGGGTAAGGTGATACCTTAGGGTCGCTTTAATTTGCATTTCCTTAATTACTAAGAATGTTGAACACTTTTTGAGATGTTTCTTAGCCATCATTATTTCTTCCTCTGAGAACTCTCTGCTTAGATCTTTAGCCCATCTTTTAATTTGGTCATTTGTTTTCTTGGTTCTTTGTTTTTTGAGTTCTTTATATATTCTGGATGTTAAACCTCTGTCGAATGTTTCACTGGTGAAGATTTTTTTCCCACTCTGTGGGTTTTCTCTTCACTTTCTTGATTCTTTTGCTGATTTTTTCTTTTAGCTTTTTAGTTTAATGAGGTGTCCCACTTGTTGATTGTTGACCTTAATTCCTCAGCAACTTCTGTCTGATTTAGAAAATCCTTTCCTACACCTATATCTTGTAAGTTATGTGAGTGGTACAGTTCTTCAACTTAATCCTTCAGTGTTGATATTTTGTTTGCCATTTCATTCATTCTAGTGGTGAGGCTTTCCCCTGTTGTTTCAAGTTGAGTTACTGAGTTTCCACTTCATTTCTGCCTGAATTTTCTTCAGTGTGTCTATCTCTTTCGTGAATTCATTCAGAAGTTTATCCCTATCTTTTAGTTCTTTGATTTGTTTGTTTGTGTGTTCTTTAAAGGAATTCGTTGAATTCCTTGATCTTGTTTTTGACTTCTTTTCAATTCAGTGTCCTAGGTTTTCTCTAGGGCGTTCTCCTTGTTGAATTTTTGTAGAGGACTGGTTGAGTTTGGTGGGGAAATAGTGTTTTGGCTTTCCATTTTATTATTCTTTCGTTGTGATTTTGGCATGTGAATTTCTTTTGTTGTTTATGATTCTGATAGGAGAATTAAGTTGAAGTATGCTTCTGTTTGTATGATTGGGTGCCCTGGTCCTTTCCTTATTGGTTATGTAAGGGTTGTTTCAGTTTCTCTCAGGTTTTATTTTGGAGGGAACTGATGGTTTTAGATCAGCTGTTCAGGAGCACCCACAGAAGCCCAAGTCTGGTTCCAGTCAGGTACACTCAGGCTTCCTTCTAAGGTTTGGACCCCTATTAGCAGGAACACAGAGAAAATTTGGGGAATTCCCTAAGGGTGCGGGGTTAGGGGATTTTGAGACTCTCAGTTGGTCTGCTGTGTTCTCAGCCCCTATGTCAGAGGGAGGCCAGAGCCTGGCAGTCTCTGGTGGTATGCTGAGATGCTGGCTTTTTTCATAAAAGGTCCATAATCATTGGTAAGTTGTGGTTTTACTAAATTAAATTCCATTTATCATGTAGTGCTTGTTGGAGGCAGTGACTTAAAGATGCTACAGCACAATTTCATTTTCAAGTAGCAGAAGTTGGAGCTGGAGAGATGGCTCAGAGATGAAGAGCAGTGGCTGCTCTTGAATTCAAGTTCGAGTCCCAGCATCTACATTTTAGCTAATAACTATCTGTAACTACAGTTCCAGGGGTATCTGATGCCCTCTTCTGACAAACGTGGGCATTACATGATGCAGTTACATATATGCAGGCAGTACACTCATACACATAAAATAAAAATAAGCTGGAGAGATGGCTCAGAGATGAAGAGCAGTGGCTGCTCTTGAATTCAAGTTCGAGTCCCAGCATCTACATTTTAGCTAATAACTATCTGTAACTACAGTTCCAGGGGTATCTGATGCCCTCTTCTGACAAACGTGGGCATTACATGATGCAGTTACATATATGCAGGCAGTACACTCATACACATAAAATAAAAATAATACAGCCTGGTCTACATAGTGAGTTCCAGGACAGCTGGGGCTACAGGGAGACCCTGTCTCAAAAAGACCAAAAAATA
>NW_008343387.1:2424944-2435003 GCF_000622305.1 Nannospalax galili | reverse complement strand
TATATAAAATATTTTTTAAACCCTTCAAGTAGCAGACGTTTATAGATCATTTTCTGTTCTTTCTGGTTTCCAACGTAAACTCTTCTTGTGATAAATACAGAGAAATTGGGAATTGTAATTTTTAAAAATTTAGATTGTTTTGTGCTTTTATTATCAATACTTTTTAATTTAGTCCATATTTTAAAATTAATTTAGTGGACTAAGAGTACATGATGGTAATTTTTTATGGTAAGTTTCTTGAATTGGCAAAAAATTACATCTTTTTGTCATGTAAGACATGATGTTTTGAATATGCATCCATTGTGGAATGGCTTCTTTTAGGTATCTATGCAGTACTTCACATACTATTTTGAGTAGTGAGAATATGAATATAGCCCATTGTTGTTCACTAGACTCACAATGTTTTGCAGTGATAAACTTATATTCATAGCCAACTGAAGTTCAGTATCCTTTCACTATACCCTTTAATCTCACCTTACCCCAATCTCTTATAATAATGGTTGCATGGATACTTCTATACCTCAGCATTCTTAGAGTCCACATATAGTAAGAACATGGAGTGTTTCTTTTAAATTTGATATCATCTTATTCACCTATCTCCACTTCTCTTGTCCGTGCTTTTCAGATTATATCCAGGAAATAGTACCAAGACCAGTGTCATGGAGCTTTTCCCTCTATGCATTCTTCTAGTAGTTTTGCAAGGTTATTTCTGACATTTCAGTCTTTAATCCATTTTAAGAATGATATGAGCTGAAGGTCTACATTTCATTCTTCTACTTGTGTATCTTAGTTTTCCTAAAAGTATTTACTGAAGAGCATATTCTTCCTGTTGTGTGTTCTTAAATACTGTGTCAAAATTAATTGGCTCTAAATGAATCAACTTATTTCTGGGCTTTCTGTTCCAGTCTGTTGGTTTATGTCTCCTTTTTATGCCAACACATACTGTCTTAATTATTATAGCTTTGTAGTGTATTTTATTTATTTAATCAGCTGTAGACTTCTCTCTAGTTTTTTGTGGGCTTTTTTTGTTTTGTTTTGTTTTTTATTCTGTAATTGTTTACTTGAGATTGCTTTGACTGGAGTATTTTGACTGTACAATTTTTAGGATTTTTTTTTTTCAATTTCTATGAGAATCATCATTGAGATTTTGGTAGAGATTTTATTGACACTGTTGGACTCTTTGGGTAGCATGGACAATTTTACAGTATTAGTCTTCTAATTAACAGGCAGGATGTCTTTCCATTTATTTGTGTATTCAGTTTCCTTCATCAATATTTTGTGTGTTTAGTGTATAAGCCTTCTCTGGTTAAATTTGTTAAGTATGTCTTTTTTGTGGCTATTCTATGAATGGGACAGTTTTATTGGTTTTGTTTTGTTGTTTTTTTTTTTTTTGCATACTTTCCTATTAGTATATACAAACACCAGATTTTGGTACTTTTGATTTTGTGTTCTGCAACTTACTGAGCTCTATTATGACATAAAATAATACTGGGTGAAATCTTTTGGATTATCTGTCTATCAAAAGCATGTCAAACCAGACATGGCATGTGACACAAGTATAATCCCAGCACTCAAGGAGCCTGAGGCAGAGGGGTCATTAGTTGAAAGTCAGCTTGTGGCACATAGAGTTTGAGCCAAGGTTCTGCTGAAATAATTTACAAACAGGGACAGTTTATAACTTCCTTTCTAATTTGGATGCCATTTATATCTGCCTCTTGCATATGTTCTGATTAGGACTTCCAGTAATATTTATTGGATCTTTTGGTTTTTTTTTTTTTTTAAACCACATTTATGTTAAGAATGTGCGTGTCATGTAACATTAAATATATTATGAGTTTCAGTAATCTAGATATATTTGTGAGTGTATATTATATAGAGTCATTCACATTAGTGTGTTATAGAGTCAAATAATTTGGGAATTGCTTAATCTATGTAAATCATGAGTGTTTCTTTTTGGGGGCCATCTTTTTGAGATAGGGTCTCCCTGTAGCCCCAGCTGGCCTGGATTCCCTATGGAGACCATGCTGCCCTCAAACTCACAGAGATCTGCCTGCCTCTGCCTCCAGAGTGCTGGGATTAAAGGTGTGCACCACCATGCCCAGCCAAATCATTAATGAAGTTTCTTATATCTTGTAAACAGTTTTATTTTATTTCATAGTAAATTTCTAATTTTTCAATTAGAAATCTCTGTGTGTACGCACATGGGGTAGATGGACTAGATTTAAGTAAACTGACTCCAAGGTTCAATCTAACCTATATTAACAACACGTGTTCTGTAAATAATGTTTTGTTTTACTAGCACATGGCTGTATTAGTTACATTTCAGTTGGTGTGATAAAATACCATAATCAAGACAACTTAGAGAAGGAAGAGTTTATTTTGGCTTACAATGATAAGAGTCCATTATTGCAGGAGGCATGGCAGCAGGAGCAGGAAGCTTAGAAGTCACATCTTCAACACAAAAACACAAAGCAGAGAGAGCAAACTGGAAGTTGGGTGAGGCTATGAACTCTCAAAGCTTTGTCCAGCAAGGCCTCACCTTCTAAAGATTCCATGACCTCCCCAAATAGCACCATCAGCTGGGGAACAGGTGTTCCAGTATTTGAGCGTATGCGTCTGTTTTTCATCCAAACCACCACCAAAGCTTTGCCTATTTCTCTTTTACTGTATGTAGTTGCTGTTATCAATATAGAGTTGAATAATTGTGACTGAGCTTCTGTGTTCAAAAAAGTATTAAATACATGGTCCTTCTTTGAGAAAGTTTGCTGATACTGAACTAGATGGATAGAGATTATTGGGCTTTTTTCCCCTTATGTTGAAAATAAGGTTTATTGTGTACTTTGGTTTTAAAAGGGAATTTTTTAAAGTTAATGAGATGGCTTTTTTTTTTTTTTTATTAATTCAGGCAGCTGAGAAAACATTTCGTGTGGCTCATTCTTTTACAACAGATATTTGCCATGGAAGTAACTCATTTTATTTCTTTTTTGTAGGTTAGACCTTCCGAAGCATTAATGGTCCATCATTGTCCGTGTTCATGTGTTAAAGAATTATGGGTTTTACTTATTCATCTCCTAGACCACAGAAGTAAACTCTCTGTTGCACAAGTAAGTTGAAAAATTGATATATAGTTCATATATTATGACTAGTTAACCTAGAAAATTGTTCTCACACAAAGGGCCCTGTTAGAGTGTTTGATGAGGCTCTCAAAAACTTCCACTCAGCTTCCCTCTGAGACTTCAGAAGCCAGGCCTCCATCGTCTACATTTCTTTCAGCTTTCTCATCTTCAGGCACCCACAGAAAAGCCCATCAAGGTCTAAGCACTCAGTGGCCTTTCCAGCTCTAAACTACAAACATCCACAATTCTTCCAAAAACAACATGGTTCAATCTGTTAAAGCAATACCCCATTATCCTGGTGCCAATTTCTATTGTACTTCGCTTTCTGTTGCTGTGATAAAACACCATGATCAAAAAGCAAATTGAGTTAAGAAAGGGATTATTTCATTTTACACTTGAAGTGACAGTCTTTCATTAAGGGAACTCAGGACAGGAACTGAAACAGAGACCATGGAAGAAACACTGCTTTCTGACTCTACTGGCTTGCTTTCTGTGGCTTGTTCAGCTATCTTTCTTACACAGCCCAGGCTCACCTGCCCAGAGGTGGCAACAGCCCACAATGGCCTGGGCCCTCCTATATCTATCAGTAATCACGAAATGCTTCACAGACTTCACAGGCTGATCTGATAGAGGAACTTCTGTAATTGAGGTTCCCTCTCCCTAGGTGACTCTAATTTATGTCAAGTTGACCAAAACGAAAAAACAAAACAAAAAAACCCCAGCACAGTTATGAACAGCAAAATCTGAGAAACTTGCAATGTAAGAGGTGTTGAAGGGACAGGGTAATTAAATGCATTTCAGGATTACCTCGTTATGGTATGAGAGAAATGTTTAATAAGGTTCGTTGTGTATAATACAGAAGAGAGAAGCACAGATAGAACATAAGGAAGGGTGGTGTCTGGTACACTGCTCCTTATAGTTAGGACAGAGGAGTGAAACAGAAAACAGATAGCTTC
This sequence comes from Nannospalax galili, assembly GCF_000622305.1. Classification (NCBI taxonomy): domain Eukaryota; kingdom Metazoa; phylum Chordata; class Mammalia; order Rodentia; family Spalacidae; genus Nannospalax; species Nannospalax galili. Next base: position 2,430,931 of record NW_008343387.1, on the reverse strand, counting down.
GATGGAACAGTGATGCTAGACTGGGAGAACTGAGATATAGGAAAGAATGTAGGAAACAATAAGAAAAATACAGTTTAGTGTGATTAAAGATAAAGTTGGGTGTGATGGAACATGCCTGTGATCCCAGCTGCTCAGGAGACTGAGTCAGGAGGATTGCAAGTTGGAGGCTTAGAGTTTAAGGGTAGCCTGGCAACTTAGTAACACTCTGTCTCATAAAGAAAAAAAAAATTTAAAGCTGTGTTTAAAGGATCTATTTTCAGAACATTGTAGGCTCTAAGACACCTTTAAAATATAAAGTACATCAAGGTTTATGATTAATACTGTCTTTTGTATATATACTTTGTTATAAAAATGTAGGAAAAACTTGAGTCAAGTAAAAGATCATTAGAATAATGTTTTAACTTAACTGAATTATATTACTTCTGTTTCTTCAGTCATTTTGGAACTGGTTGAATAAAATACTTAAACCACTCTTTGAAAAATCAAGTGACCGAGGAAGACCTGCTGTCCCTGTAATGCAGGCCAGGGACCCATTAGGCTTTAGTTGGTGGATTAGTACTCATACAGCATCATTTTACCAGTTTGATCGTCATGGTGTACCAGATGAAATGGTAAGATCTTATTTTTGCTTTTGCTTTAAGTTTTCTTATATTCAGTTACTCTATGTATCTACAAAGACAAATTTAAAGTAAATGAGAAGTAAATAAAAGCAGAAAATCAGATCAAAATCTTATAGGATAATTTTTTTTTCTGTGTATAATGTTTCTGCAAATATGCTCTAGTCCTGAAGAATTATAAAGTTCATGTTTTCATTGTTTGATTAAAGAAAAGCAGTAGTTCATAAAAGACTTGGTTTTTAGTCATGGCTCTGCTTCTAAATAATTGTGTGACTTTGAATAAATTGCTTAAGCTCTTATCATCATTGTCCCTCATCCAAAAATCATGGGTTTGCATTGTTCCAAAGATTCCTTCTAGTTCCAAAATCTGTAAGATTATCAAAGGGAGGGGCTGGAGAGATGGCTCAGCAGTTAAGAACACTGGTTGTTCTTGCAGAAGACCCAGGTTCAAATCCCAGCACCCACATGGCAACTAACAACTGTCCATAACTCCAGTCCCAGGGGATCCGACAGCCTCTTCTGACCTCTGCGGTCATTGCACGACATGGGTGTACTTACCTACATGGAGGCAATACACGCATACACATAAAATAAAAATTAAAAAAAAATAAAGCTTAATTAAAAAAAAAAAGATTATCAAAGGGAAAGGTGTCTCCAGAAATGAATTACTTGATTTTGTGTTTAATGTAGTAAAAATGTTCCTTTTGGGGCTAGGGAGATGGCTCAGCAATTAAAAGCAGAGGACCTGAGTTTGGTTCCCAACACCCACATGAGGCACCTCACAACTGCCTGTTACTATAGTTCCGGGGTAGTTATCATCTTCTGGCCTCTGTGGGCACCTGCATTCATGTATGCAAAGCCACATGCAGACACACACACATATATAAAATTTTTTTAAAACTTTAAAAATATTTCTTTAGCATAACATTTCTTTACATATGCTTTATCCAAAGGTATTTTAATCTATTTAACAACTAACAATTTTGCTTAAAACAGGAAGACAGATTTTATCTAGTATATGAATTTCTAGTTAGAAACATCATTTTTTAGAGTTACTTAAAATGCCCTGTAAAAGAATAGAATTATACCAATACATTAGTTCCATGAAATTCAGACTTCTAAGGCTGAGGCAAGAGGATTGCTACAAATTCAGTGGCAGTCTAGGCTGTAGGGAAGATGCTATCTCAGAATCCACTCCTCAAAATAGACTTCCGGTTTTCAACTCTGTAGATCCTTACTTAGTAATATGATTTGGAGTTTGAGAATTTTTATTTTTTAAATGTTTTGTGGTTTTCATTCTTTGTGAGGTATGAGGAACCACTTCTGAATGTTTATGAAATGTGTTTCTTGATAGAGTTGGCAGGCTTTCCTCTTTTGAGTATTGGACAGATTGATTCCTGAGACATTGACTATGGCTTGAGTGTTAGGACTGACAGCATTACAAAAATAGAAAGGCTTGCAAAAGTCCTCCAAATGGCTCTCCTAATAGTAAAAGTTCTTTAAGGAAACAATGTCTGTGCTGTCAGAAATTCATTAACAACTCAGTATGTAATTTAAGCTTTCTGCCTTTTCTTTTTTCTTTCCTTCCTGCCTTCCTTCCCTTCTTCCTTCCTCCCCTCCGTCCCTCCTTCCCTCCCTTCCTTCCTTTCTTTCTTTCCTTTTTTTTGGGAGACTCATCAGTAGAATGAACTCAGATGAATAGTATGACTTGATTTTGTCCATGAGTGTTTGCATTGCTAATAACCCTCTTATGGCCCACTTATTATTTTTGTGACATTGGCATTCACATCTTCTCTTCCTTTTCAGTCTTACTTTCCCTAAGTACACACTCATTTTAATCCGTGTATATAAACTTGGTAATTTGTTAGACACTTCCGAGTTCCTATTGTGTATTATGATAGGTGATGACAAGAGGTAGACACAAAACAATCGTACTTCCCTTGCTTCAGGAAACGTGCTTTTAGGTTACTAATGCTTGGAACTGCTGTAACAGTATATTAAGGGATACCTTTCAGTGGTGGTTGATACTGACCCCCAGATACTTTCAGTGTGGTGAATAATCTAACCTCATTGCCATTGCTGTGTTGACTTGCACTGGTATAGCCATTGCATTAGAGAAGTCACGCTTTTGTTTCAATCTGAGAACTCCAGAGATTATTGCTTTTATTAACATGGAATTAAGGTAGTAAATGAATTGTCTCTGTTTAAAATTGCTTAAATTGAGCTACTGTTGTTGTTTTTGAGACAGGGTCTCCTTGTAGGACCAGCTGGCCTGGAATGTGATATGTAGACCAGGTTGGCTTGGATCTCATAGAGATCTGCCTGCCTCTACTTTCTCCTGAGTGCTAGAATTAAAGATGTGTGTTACCGTTTCCAGCTTTAAATTGTTGTGTCTTTTAATTTTGTCAACAGTTTCTCTAATTTTCTCTTGCCCAAATACTTAGAATTGGTTTTTAAATAATTCTTTAAATTATGTGAAAGATTTTAAAAAAGAAATGGCCATATTTGTCAAAGGAAGCTTTTCTTTGATTAAGAGCACTGGCTGCTCTTGCAGAGGACCCAGGTTCCATTCCCAAAACCCACATGGGTGCTGACAACCGTCCTAACTGCGGTTCCAGGGGATCCGATCTGACCTCCATGGGCATTGCACAATATGGGTGCACTTGGACATATGCAAGTGATATACCCAAAGACATAAAATAAAAATAACTAATTAATTTTTAAAATTAAAACATATATTTATGTGTACACATGTAAAATAAACCCTGCTTTTAGATGTAAATTCTCAGAATCTAAGATATTTCTGAATTTTGTTAATGGCTTTTAAAAACTCAAGCCTTTCCATTAGGAATACATTTTTATGTAAGAGGTATGAAATGCGAACTATACCTTCAGTACATTTACCACTTCACTATGATTATTTCATTTTAACAGAAATGTTAAAAAGTAGGAGAGAGGGTGATACTTTACAGATGAAATTGAGATACAGTGATCAATGGTCACCTTATTTTAGCACTTAGATAAACTTATGAGTTCTCCAAAGGATTGACTTATAAGCAGGCCTTTGGTAGAATAACCATGTGTTTTAGTTTGCCGTGGTAATCCAGTTTATGCCTGCTGCCCTATCTGATTTTTGACTTTTATTGTCAGTATTATCTCTGGTGGGTAAATTAGATGGTCATTTTTATCTATGAACATAAAGGTATATTGGTTGGTACCTTCAGAGCAATTATATACAGATATTAATTTGGATCTGAAATATATTTAAATAAGAACTTTGCAAATTGCCTTTGCTTTTTTCTTTGTTATAATATAGTAACATAGCCAACCAGCTATACCATAAAAACTGGTTATGCAGAACTGTGCCTTATTCTACTTAATAGCAATCTTACGTGAGAGATAATAGAAATAATAATGGTTCCTTAGATGTCCTTCACCAAAAATATATTTTAGTCTGATGACAAAATGGGATGTTTCAAAATTGTGTGCTAATTTCCTCAAAATTTTATATGTAATCTTTACATTTTAACTGTTTCAGATATTATTTTTTATTTTAAAATTTTCTGTAACTTGGAGATTTACTCTATGCATATTTAAATCACAAAATTAGAAGCTTTACCATTTCATTTCAGTTTAATGCTGTTCTTTCAATGTAAATAGGAGTACATTATCCTCTTAACAATCCCAATCATCTATTTTAAAACCAAATACAGTTTAAAGAGGAAATTTACTTTTGGGCATTGCAGGGGTCAGTTTTAACTGTGCTCTGTCTGCCAAGACATAGGGCAGGCAGTCTGAGGATGCTCCTCTGGAACATCTGAAATAGCAACCAGATTAAGGTATGAAATGTAATCTTAAGATGGGAGTTGTGTAAGGCTCTGTGGTCTACTGGAAGTGGAAAGTGAGTTTGTTTCATATTTTTGGTGGAACTATTACCTACAAAAGCCTGAATGGGCATCTTGCTTTTAGTGGAGACATAAAAATTATAAAACAGCCCCAAGTTGATGACTTTTTAGTTTTTAGAAATATATATTATGTGGTGTATTATTGTATAATAATATGTAGGAAAAAATGCTTTACCTTCTCAAAATTGAAGTTTTCTGGTGGAAGAAAACACATGCCTTTGGGAACTGTTCTCTTACATTGGGTTTCAACATGGTCATGGCTGTTCTTCCTCTGACGCATCGTTTAATTGATTTAGAGTATAACTGGGAAGTGCTCCATATTGTTGGATTTCTTTGGGTAAGAACTATACTACGTCTATAATTCGTTTTGATTCAAGTGTCTTGTAAAACATTTGAAATGGGGACTAGAGAGATGGGTTCATGGCTAAGAACACTGGCTGCTCTCTTAGAGGACACAGATTCGATTGCCAGTACCCACATAGCAGATAGCATCCATTCTGGCATTGTGCAACATGGGTGCAGTTACATTCATGCAGGTAGTACACTCATAAGCTAAAACTAATCAATAAAATATTTTTAAAAACAATTGAAATGTACCCATTAAAATGATCCAGTTGTAAAGCTGAAGCCTGAATTCTGTTGACATTGTTGTGTTCCTGCTAATTTGGCCCTGATGGTGACATTTTCTTAATAAAAAGAATGATATAAACATGACTTACTGAGGGAATAGAGAGTTGGCTCAGGGGTTAAAAGCACTTACTGCTCTTACAGAGGACTTGAGTTTGGTTCCCGTTACCCACATGACTGCTGACAGTCACAAGTTCCAGGGGATCCCACGCCCTCTTCTGGCCTCCATGGGCATTGTGCACACATGGTACACTTACAGACATGCAGGAAAAATACTCATACACTTAAAATAAATCTTTTAAACAAATGAATTGCTGAAATTGATGGAAAGACTTGACAGGAAAAAGAAATTACTAGTAAGTGATGCACAATAGAACAGAGGCTTTGGAGAGAGACTAGCTTGAATTTAAGTACATTCTCAGATTTGAACATATGTCACCTTGAGATTTCATTGTAATTCCTGTGTTGGAAAAAATGATTATTATAAAAACAGCATGTTGCCAGGTGTCAATTGCTGAAATTGATGGAAAGACTTGACAGGAAAAAGAAATTACTAGTAAGTGATGCACAATAGAACAGAGGCTTTGGAGAGAGACTAGCTTGAATTTAAGTACATTCTCAGATTTGAACATATGTCACCTTGAGATTTCATTGTAATTCCTGTGTTGGAAAAAATGATTATTATAAAAACAGCATGTTGCCAGGTGTCATGGCACATGCCTTTAGTCCCAGCACTCGGGAGGCAGAGGCAGGCAGATCTCTGTGAATTCAAGGCCAGCCTGGTCTACATAGTGAGTTCCAGGACAGCTGGGGCTACAGAGAGACCCTGTCTCAAAAG
>NW_008343387.1:2403206-2424735 GCF_000622305.1 Nannospalax galili | reverse complement strand
ACTCTTCTTTTTTTATGGGGCTTTTTGCAACTCTAACATTCCCCTTCTGAAGAGGTAACCCTAAAATCTTTTGAGGATTAGATAAAAGCTCCCAAGTACTTTCATCATTTTTCACCTTTGGAACGGAGCATGTTGCTACAAGGCCCAAGGACATTGTGAGTTTTAGCCAAGAAACTGACTACTTTCCTTTGGGGTCTTTTTACCCTAACTGCCTAGCCAATTCCTACCTCCTATTCTTATCACACTGTCCTATGAAGAGGTTACCCAAGTTGCCAATAGGGAATCAGATGCAGACCTCTCTGGCTTCTTCCATGCTGAACAGGGATGTAGGGTGAGGCAATTGAAGTACCCCTTCAGTGGGTCTATCTAAAAGACACTTAAATTGCTTAACTCTTATCTCGAGGAGGAAAAGAAAGTGTTTGAATCCTGATTAGGAGGTATGAAGGAGAAGTAAAGGCAGGAGTAATTAGCATTATAAGTTCTAGACAGGGAGCTAGAAAAAAGTCAGAACAGGGCAATTTTCAAATGTTCATATGAGAGTCCATTGGAATTTCTTGACAAGGGCTTCCAAAAGCATCCCTCTATTGGGTTCCTCCTCATTTTTCTTTTGTCTTCCAAGGCTGGACTCTAGAGGGATGGATTCAGGATTTGCTTTCAGGTATTTTGATAGCTGTTGGGGTGGTTAGAATCAGTGTCAATTCCCTCTCAAAGGCTTCTAGATAGGGGGAGAAAACAAATTTATCCATCATTTTAGAACACTAGCTGGTTATGTCCCTTAGCTACAGGTAGACACCACAGTATTTATTGGAGAACAAGATTGGAAGTCTTAGATCTGAGCAGTACTTTCTGGTTAGGAAAAAAATCATCAATGATAAGTAATTGTCTAAATACCTTTTTATATAGACTTAAGCCTAATGTCTGGGAAGCGTAATCCCTTGAACTCTTAAAGAAATATACTGATGACTTTACTCTTTGGTTATACTTTTCCTTTTTGGTGTTTAAGACCATATAGTTGGCCCAAATAAATTATTTTATTTTTACACTGAAGGTCACTTGAGGATCTGTTCCTAGGGGTCACATGGGCTTGGGAGGAGCTCCTGGCTCCTTTCTTTTACCAGTTCCATCTATGTGAAGATAAATTGAAGGTCCTGCTCAACCATGTCTGGCTTCACTTGGAAGCATGAATGAGATGTTTCCTCTGAGTTGACCCTCCTCTTTGTAGACTGGACACTGGTTCAAGTCCACCTCTTGGGGTCTTCATGGCCTCCCTAAATAAGAGGACAGGTGACTCACCACAGTTACAGGACATTTTGAGAGATGTTCCATTTTCCCCTGGAACTTAGTTGACTTTAGAGGGCAAGGGACAAAAACTGTCCTTTTAGTCCCTCTGACCACATTAGTATTGGCCTCAAACTATGGCTGTTAATCATCCAATAAGGTTAGTTTCACCAGTCTGGTACTTTTAATTATCATGTGCTATGTAGATAAGGCTTGGGTAAAAAAACAAATATTCTCAAATAAACTTTGACTAGATATATATTTTGTTCCTTAAACTAGTTGACTAAACTATGACCATAGACATTTTAAGATTATGTGTGTACTATTTTTGTCTCATCCTTTATATATCATATCAACCTACACAGACCTTCATCACTTGCTTAGGCTTTTTCATTTTTTTCTATTTTGGAAAATATCTCCATTCCTATGTCCTTTTAACATCGTTTGCATTCTCATTTTCTTCTTTAAAAAAAAATAATTATGAGATATAATAGCATTAACAAATAAATTTTCCATCTGTTGTGAGACTTCTTTTTTGGGGATGCTAAGCAATGCTTATTCCCTTTTAAGGTTCTAGTGTCAAGCCAATGTTTGATTAAAGGTTCACTGGGGAACCAATGAATTTATTGAGCTTACTTACCATATAACTGAGGGGTTGCTAAGGTGTATGAATGACCTGAGGGTATGCACAGTGGAAAGCCTTTATCCAGCATGGGTCATGCCTTCTCTTCCTAGCCTTCCCCAGATTGTATACTTTAGCCTTCCCCAAATCCAGGAGGCCATGTATGATTAGAGTGAAATTACATACAGTTGGCTGGGAAGAGTGGCTGGATGATTTGGTGAGGGTCCAGTGACCCTGCTTGGCCCTCCTTTAATGAATGAGCCCAACTGTCAACAAGCCCAATTGTGACGATATTTAGCGTCAGGCTCAGCTGAAGTCGTGATGATGGTGGTTATATCATGCAGAAGGGACTGCTGTATAGCATCATCTTAGTAAAAGGACCTGGAATTTAAAAGGATTTGATGTAGGATACACATATGAGGGAGAACATATGTCATTTGTTTTTCTGAGTCTGTCTTAATTCACTTTATAATAACAGTTTCTAGATTCATCCATTTACCTGCAAATTTCATTATTTCATAATTGGGTCATTTGGTTTCTCGATTCTTTGTTTTTTGAGTTCTTTATATATTCTGGATGTTAAATGATTTTTTTCCCCCATTCTGTGGGTTTTCTCTTCACTTTTTTGGTTGTTTCTTTTGCTGTATAGAAGCTTTTTAGTGTAATGAGGTCCCACTTGTTGACTGCTGACTTTAACTCTTGAGCAACTGCTGTCTGATTTAGAAAATCATTTCCTATATCTTCTAAGTTACTGCCCTTATTTACTTCTAATAGTTTCAGGGCTTCTAGTTTCACATTGAGGCCTTTGATCCATTTGGAGTTGACTTTTGTACAAGGAGAAAGATAAGCATCTAGGTTCATTCTTCTACAGGTGGAGATCCAGTTTTGCCAGCACCATTTGTTGAAGATGATGTCTTTTCTTGTGCTCTTAGCACCTTTGTCAACTATCAGGTGGCTGAAATTGCATGTACTTGGGTTTGGATCTTCAATGATGTTCCATTGATCTATGTGTCTATTTTTGTGCCAGTACCATGCTGTTTTTAAGACTATTGCTCTGTACTATAGTTTGAAATATGACATAGTAATCCCCCCAGTGTTGCTCTTTGTGCTCAGGGTTGCTTTGGCTATCCAGGATCTTTTGTGTTTCCATTTGAATTTAAGGATGTTTTTTCTAATTCTGTGAAGTATGGAGTCATGTGGATTTTGATTGGGTTGCATTGAATCTGTATATTGCTTTTGGTAGGATGGTCATTTTCCACAATACTAATTCTTCCAATCCATGAGCATGGTAGGTCCTTCCATATCCTGGTGTCTTCCTCAATCTCTTTCTTTAATGATTTGAAATTTTCATTGTAGAGCTCTTTGGTGTCTTTGGTCAGATTAATTCCAAGTTGTTTTTTTTTTTTGCAGCTATTGTGAATGGGAGCATTTCCCTATATTGTTTCTCCAGCTCCTTGTTATTGGTATATAGAAAGGCTACTGATTTTTGTAGATTGATTTTATAACCTGCCACTATACTGAAAGTGTTGATCAGTTCTAGGAGTTTTCTGGTGGAACTTTTGGGATCTCTTAGGTATAGTATCGTATCATCTGCAAAAGGTGATAGTTTGACCTATTCTTTTCCAGTGAGTACTCCTTTAATTTCCTTCTCCTGTCTTACTGCTCTAGCAAGAGTTTCAAGTGCTTTGTTACAAAGGAGTAGAGATTGTGGGCATCTTTGTCTGGTTCCTGATTTTAATGGGAATGCTTCCAATTTTTCTCCATTTAGAATGATGTTGTCTGTGGGTGTGCTGGATAGCTTTAGTGTCAACTTGACACACCTGGGTTGAGGGAACCTCAATCGGGGAATTGCCTCTATTGGACTGGCCTGTGGCCATGTCTGAAGGGCATCTTCTTGATGAGTGATGTGGGAGGGCCCAGCCCTCTGTGGGTGGGGCCAACCCTGGGCAGGTGGGCCTGTGCTGCATAAGAAAGCAGGCTAAGCAAGGCCCAGGGGAGCAAGTAAGCAGCGTTCCTCCATGGCCTGTGCTCCAGCTCCTGCCTCCAGGTTCCTGCCCTGAGTTCCTACCTTGGGCTCCCAGATGAACTGTGACCTGGGATATGTAAGACAAATAAACCCTTTCCTCTCCAAGTTGGTATTGGTCAGAGTGTTTTGTCACAGCAATGGAGAAATAAACTAAAACAGACCCATATTCTTAATGAACATAGAAGAGAAAATTCTCAACAAAATACTTGCAAACTGCATACAGACATACATCAAAAAGATCATTCACCAAGATCAAGTAGAGTTTATCCCAGAGATGTAGGGCTGGTACAATATGCACAAGTGAATATGCATGATTAATCATATAAATGGACTCAAAAGACAAAAACCATATTGTCATCTCAATAGGTGCAGAAAAGGCTTTTGACAAAATTCAGCATGCATTTATGTTCAAAGTCTTAGAGGGAACTGGAATGGAGGGAACATATCTCAACATAATTAAAGGTATATGCAACAAACCCACTGTCCTAGTTTGTTCTTCATTGCTGTAACAAAATATTCTGACCACTACCAACCTGGGGAGGAAAGGGTTTATTTAGCTTACATATCCCAGGTCACAGTTTATCCCAAGGAGCCCAAGGTAGAACTCAGGGCAGGAACTTGGAGGCAGGAGCTGGAGCACATGCCATGGAGGAATGCTGCTTACTGGCTTGCTTTCCTGCACCCTGCTCAGTCTGCTTTCTTATGCAACACAGGCCTACCTGCCCAGGGGTGGCACCACCCACAGTGGGCTGGGCCCTCCCACATCACTCATCAAGAAGATGCCCTTCAGACATGGCCACAGGCCAGTCCAATAGAGGCAATTCCCCGATTGAGGTTCCCTCAACCCAGGTGTGTCAAGTTAACACTAAAGCTATCCAGCACACCAGGTTTGTGAGATCTCTGTATCCCAGCGTGGTTGTGTCTTTACCTGGTTTGGGTATTAGAGTGATACTGGCTTCATAGAAGAAATTTGGGAGTTCTCCCTCTGTTTCTATCTTTTTGAATAATTTAAGTAGAATTGGTTGGAGGTCTTCTTTAAATGTCTGGTAGAATTTTGCTGTAAATCCATTTGGACCTGGGTTTTTTTTAGTTGGGAGGCTTTGTATTACTATTTCCATTTCCTCATATGTTATGATTCTGTTTAAACTGTTGATCTCTTCTTGACTTTGGTGGTTCTCATGATTTTAGATATCCATCCATTTCTTTTAGATTTTCAAATTTAGTAGCATATGGGTTTTTTAGATATTGCATTATAATGCAATGTTTCCCCTTTTATCTCTCATTTTGTTGATTTGGATTTGCTCTCTGTTTCTTCTGGTTAACTGGGCTGAGGGTCTGTCTGTCTTGTTTAGCTTTTCAAAGAACCAGCTCTTAGATTCATTGATTCTTTGCATTGTTTTCTTTGTTTTTGTTTCATTAATTTCTGCTCTGATGTTTGTTATTCTCTTCTGCTGGGTTAAGGTTTCATTTGTTCTTGGCTTTCCAATGTCTTGAGTTGCAGTGTTAGGTCATTTATTTGGGCTCTTTCTAACTTTTTAATGTAGGCACTTAGAGCTATAAACTTCCCTCTTAGGACTGCTTTTAAAGTGTCCCAGAGGTTGTGTTGTGTTGTAGTGTCCTTTTTGTTGAATTCCAGGAATTCTTTTATTTCTGTCTTAATTTTTTCTGTGATGCACTCATTGTTTAGGAGTGTGTTGTTCAATGGCCACGAGTTCGTATAGTAACCAGGGCTTTGTCCAGTGTTGATTTTGAGCTTTTTGTTTTGTAGTCTGATAGAATGCATGTTTTACTTTAATTTTTTTGAATTTGTTGAGGTTTGTTTTGTGGCTTAGTATGTGGTCAACTTTTGAAAAAGTTCCATGGGGTGCTGAGTAGAAAGTGTATTCTTTGGTGCTTGGGTGGAATACTCGAAAGATGTCTTTTAGGTCCATTTGATGTATAGTATCATTTCATTCAGACATCTCTCTGTTTAAATAAAGAGGTAGTGGAGTATTGAAGTCCCCTATTATTACTGTCTTGGGATTAATCTATGTCTTAAAGTCCTATAGTGTTGTTTTTATGAATTTGGGTGCCCCAGAGTTTGGTGCATATATGTTAAGGATTGTAATATCTTCTTAGTTAACTGTTCCTTTTATTATCTTCTTAGTTAACTGTTCCTTTGATCAGAATGAAGTGACCCTCCTTATTTCTTCTGATGAATTTTACTTTGAAGTCTATTTTATCAAATATTAAAATTGAAAGCCCTGCTTGTTTCTTAGTACTATTTGCTTGGAATATTCTTTTCCAGCCTTTTACCTTAAGGTCATGCCTTTCCTTGTAGGAGAGATGGGTTTCTTGCAGACAGCAAAGAGGTGGATTTTGTTTCTTAATCCATTCACTTAGCCTGTGTCTTTTGACTGGGGAGTTCAGTCTATTGATATATAAGGTTATTATTGAAAGATGTGTATTGGTTGCCATCATTTTGATTGCTGTTTATGTTCTCTGTCTAATTTTGTGTTTCCTAGATTATACTTTTTTAATTGTCTTTTGTTGCCCCTGGGGCATAGTTGTTTCTCTCTCTGCTCTCTATATTGCTTCAAGTGTTCTTTGAATGGCTGGTTTCGTGGACATGTATTCTTTCAGGCTATTTGTGTCATGGAAGATTTTTCTTTCCCCCTCAACTATAATAGACATTTTTGTGGGGTAAAGTATTCTGGGCTGGCATCTATTGTCATGTAGAACTGGGAATACTTTGGTCCAAGCTCTTCTGGCTTTCATAGTTTGCACTGTAATTCTGATGGGCTTTCCTTTGTATGTGAGTTGTTGTTTTTGTTTTGCTGTTTTCAGTGTTCTCTCTTTGTTCTGTACATTATTTTACTATAATATGTCATGGTAGTTTCTTTTCTGATCCTGTGTCTAATGTTCTATATGCTTCCTGTATTTGTATGGGGATGTCTCTCCTCAATTTCAGGAAATTCTCTTCTATGATCCTGTTTAATATCTGGTCAGCACCATTAACCTGAAATTGTTCTCCTTCCTCTATTCCTATGGTCCATATATTTGGTCTTTTCATGGTGTCCCACATCTCTTGCATATTCCATTCCTGTGTTCTTTTTAATTCTCCATAATCTTTACTTGAGTGGTCCAATTCTTCAACTTTATCCTTTGGTGTTGATGTTCTGTTTTCCATTTCATTCATTGTGGTGAGGCTTTCCCCTGTTGTTTCAAGTTGGCTCATTGAGTTTTGCATGTCCTTCTTAATTTCGGCCTGAGTTTTCTTCAATGTTTCTATCTCTTTTTTGAATTCATTCAGAAGTTTATCCTTCTTTTAGTTCTTTTATTTGTTTGTCTGTGTGTTCTTTAAATTTAATTCCTTGATCATGTCTATGATTGTTCTTTTAAATTCAGTCTCCTGGTTATCTCTAGGGGTTTCTCCATACAGAACTCTTCTACAGGATTGGTGGAGTTTGGTGGGGACATAGTGTTTTGGCTTTCCATTTTACTATTCTGTCTTTGTGATTTTGGCATGTGAACTTCTTTTATTGTTTATGATCCTGATATGAGAATTAAGTTGAAGTATGCTTCTGTTTGTATTATCCTAGTGCCTAGATTCTTTCTTTCTTGGTTATATAAAGGTGGTTGGCACAGGGTTCAGGTTCTCTCAGTTTTAATTTGGAGGGACCGGGTGGCTTCAGGTCAGCTATTCAGGAGTACCTACAGAAGCCCAATTCAGGTTCTGGCCAGGTACACTCAGGCTTCCTTAACCACATGGAGGCAGGATCTGGGTGTTCTCTGGAAGCCCACTCTCTCAGGTTGTCTGCTAAGATCTCAGCCTTGGCTTACCAAAGCCAGATCTGCCCTGGGGCCTTGGGAGGGGCCTCACAAAATCCCAGGTAGGGGCAGGGGTATGGCACAGTTAGGGGAAGCTCATCACCTTGTTGAGCAGGATCCGGGGCCTCTCAGGCAATCCCCTGCATTCTCAGCCCCTCTGTCAAGAGAGAGGCCAGAGGGAGGCCAGAATTCGGCACTCTTTAGCAGTCTTAAAATGACTACTTTTTGAAGGAGGACCAACTCCCAAATTTCAGGTGTTATGCCATACTATACTTACTTTTGATTCAACTTACTAGCTTGGGGGGTTCTCAATATGGCCCTCAGGGCTGATAATATCGCTGGAGTCAGAACTCCTTGGAAGCTGTTTTGTACTCCTGGTCTTTTTTTACAAAGGCAGGATATAGGTTAAAGTAAGCCAAGGGATGATGTACGTAGGACAGAGAACAGGTGAAGTTCCAAATGTGAAGCTTCATTTGTCTTCTCCGTAGGGAATTAGGGAATATTAACATTCTGACAACATGCAGGGTGTATTGCTAACTAGGGTTGCTTGCCCAGTCCCCAGAGTTTATAGATTTTGTTAGACCTCTGTTCCGTAGGCTTGATCTGTTACTGGCCACATGGTCAATCTCAGTCTCCAGGCCAGCCTATCCAGAGTCTCCACTCTAAATCACACTCTTAGTCTTTTGGGCTTCACCAAAACCTGCCTTAAGACTCCATGGGTCTGACCAGCTTCTGCTTTCAGTCGCATCATTAAATCATCTTGTGTGACAATAGACCTCCAAGCCAAGGTGTTGCTATCAGGCATCGACATTCTGAGGGCTCAGAGATTAGTGATTATTTTGCTAATGGTAACTAAATCCTTATATTAATAATTATTGTTGCATAACAAAAAAGCTAGGTAAAACAATGCATAATATTTCACTCTCAGTTTCTGAGGGTCAGGTATTTTGTTGGACCTGAATATGGGTGGCTCTGGCTCAGGATCTTTTCATGAAAATTTAGTGAAACTGTCAGCCAGAGGCTTCAGTCTCTGAAGGCTTAACTGGGCCTAGAGGATTCACTTCTAGTTTTAATTTTGGCAGAAGCCTTCAGTTTCTCGTAAGGATTTCTTCAGGTCTACTCCCAGTGTGGCTTTTACCTGAGCAAGTTAACAAGAGAGTGTGGTTACCTGGGTGTGGTGGTGCAAGCCTGTAGTCTCAGCACTTGGGGGGCAGAGGCAGGTGGATCTCTGAGTTCAAGGCCAGCCTGATCTACATAGTGAGCTCCAGGCCGGCCCCACTAGACGGAGACCCTGTCTCAAAAACACTAAAACCAAAAAAACAGCAAAAAAAAAAAAAAGAAAAATCAAGAGAGTGTGGTCATGATGGAAGCTTCATGGACGTGACATACTGTCATTTACGTTCGAATTAATAATTTATTAGACATTCCTTGTTTGAAGTCTTTAAATTATTTTCCTTTTTTTTTCTGCATTAGAAATGAATTACTAGGCTTTTGTAAATACTTTCTTTACTTATGGTTTTGACCAGTGTCTACATAATCTGACTCTCTAAGAACTGAATATTATGGAAGAACATCCTCTGGACTTTCCTACAGGAAAAGTGGAATTATGGCAAAGCCTTGATATGGTCCACTTTAGCTCTCTTCCTTGCTGTGTAGAATATTGAATGTAATTGGAGTTGCCCAATAACTGACCACTTGCTAAATGAAAACACTATGTAAATAAAGTTTTTGTTTGTTATTTTCTGTATAAATGTTTCACTCTCATAATGTATGTTATCTTTAGGATACTACAATAAAATGAAGGAAAAACTGGTAAGTATAGAGAATACACAAGAAGGGCATAGAAAAGTGAAAACACATACGAGATACATAACTGTTTTAGTTAGACTGTATCTGTCAACAGAAATTAAATATCTGTTAAAACATGCATAGTCCTATAGAACCATTTTAGTAAAATAATTTCAGATGTTTATACTGGATCAGAGCAATAATAATTGTAGATTTATTTCTATCAAGTGTGTCAGCTAGCTCTTTGCCAAAATAATATTAGAAAAAGAAATTCTAATGGCTTTTAAAATTATAATAGAGAAAATGTACTTCATACTTGCTGTACTATAATTCAAATATGTACATAATCAAAGCAATAATTTCAATGAGACAATATTTTCCCCCTTTCCAGAGACAAATGGAATCAAATTGGAACTTTGTAGAAGAACTTTTAAAACAGTCCATCAGTGTTCAGGTATGCAATTAAAGTGAGTCAACTTGTGCATTTCTATGTTTTTACGATATAAATCTTAACTTACAAAAACTACACTAACTTAAAATGAATTAAATGATACTTTATTCAAAATCTGTGATTCTTCCTTTGAAGAGTCAACTCACAATAGTCCCTATTAGTGACTATTTTTAAAAGATTTTTATTTTGGACACTGAAGTAGTCAGTAAAAGGACAAAGATAATTATCTTACTTGGTGACGTTGACAGAGTGTATTCAAAATAAATGGAAGCTACTTCAGTGTTATAGGCCATTCCTTGACTATATGCTATCAAGTCATGCGACACGAAGGAGATAGTCAGTGGCATTGGAAATTCAGCTGTATCCTCGTCACAGCAGGAAGGTGACTTGCCTTGCTGAGCAATTTGTCTTACAGGCTTGAATCATATTCTAACTGATAAGGCCCTAGTTTCTGAGCACGCATTTCATACCTTATCATTTTTCTCTCTGCAGAGCTGTTAATGTAGTACTTCATGGCCCAGAGGTCAGACTTGACCTCCTTTTAAAATAGCTTTAAATGTGCTGTTCATCTCATCTTTAAATATGTGTAACTCTGGGAAGTTTTGTAGTGTAAATAAGCCTTTATATATTAGTTTATGGAAGATTATGGTAAGGAATATTTTTTAATTTGGGAAATAAATTGCTTTATTAATGCAGATCATTTAAAACTTGAAGAGGAATAAAGAATATTGTAATAGTTTGCCTTGTTGGGTATACTTAGAAGCTATATATTTGAAAATACTACAGATGGTTGAGTTTTATGTACTATCTATACTAACTAGGTAAACATAAGTACTTCTGGTTATAAGAACCTTGTTGAGTTATATGCTAAGAATTCTAGTGTAAAATACCAAGAAATTCTACATGCAAGGGTTTCATGAAAAACAAAATCTAGTATTCTTTTAAAATATTTTTCTCAACCACTGTAAAAGTTATTCATGTTTTATTTTTCCCTCTATAATTTTAATTGTCCTTCTGTTTTAGAATATTTTGATTTAATAAACCCAAATGCTTATTTCAAGAATGTAGGGGATCAGGAAGAAGTCATTGTGAAATAAAAAATGTACATTAATTTGGCCATTACCATTTGTATCAGTTATTAAGTCAGTCTTAATGCTTTAATCATGTAAAAATAGGACTGAGTGTTGTACACACCTTTCATGCCAGCCAGCACGCTGGAGGCAGAGGCAGGCAGGTTTCTGTGAGACCGGGTCAGCCTGGTGTATATAATGAGTTTCAGGCTAGCTTATGCTAC
Source organism: Nannospalax galili (assembly GCF_000622305.1). NCBI lineage: Eukaryota > Metazoa > Chordata > Mammalia > Rodentia > Spalacidae > Nannospalax > Nannospalax galili. The sequence goes on along the minus strand of NW_008343387.1, from coordinate 2,413,466 downwards.
TGGAGACATTGACTCCAACAACAACAACAACAGCAGCAAAGCAAGTAGAAGTAATTTCAGTAATGTCTAGATAGTGTTATTAACAGTTACTGCATCTGAGCCACTGACTGGAAATTTAAATTTCCTAATTAAGTTGTAACTACTTTTGTCCTTTAAAGTTTATTCTCTGGGACTTATTTTCTGATTCTTTTATATTTAATAATTAAATTTTTCCCTTAACAGTCTATGAATATATACTTTTCTTTAGCTAGAGTTCAGTTATAAAATATTTCTCAGGAGATTCTAAAAGTTCACACAGGTAGATCAACAGACACACAGACAGATACATATACACCCCCATACACCACAGTGGTCAGGGACAGCAAAAGAGAGTTTGTCATTAATCTCCATTTTGTAGAAATGTTTGCCTTCAATTCATACTTCACTCCTTTCCTCTTTGGATTCTGACTCCCTGTCACTGACCTTTTTGTGGTGCTAAGGATCAGACTCAAGGCCTTCCACTTGCTAAGCACTTCTTCTTACACTGCACTACACTCCCTTCCCAATTTTGCTTTTAATGCATTGTATGCGTTTACAATATGCCTAGTATTTTAATGGTGAAAGTTTAAGCTGTTACTGAGATTTTATAGTCTTTAACAGTAGGTTGGTGACCAGTCATTTCACTTTGCCTGGCATGGGGTTTCAGTGCCCAAACAAGAAAGCCTTGAACAAACTAGGTTGAATCAAGTCACTTTGAAATTATGGGAGTTACCACTAAGTCAAGATTCTTTCTCCATCAAAGTAGTGTCTTCCTTGTGGTCCTGTAGGAAAAAGAAGCCCTCTGGTTTTCTGGGGCATTCTTTCAGTGTTATTGTATCATTTTGCATCAAATTATATTCAATAAATAGAAGGAGAATACTTACTGGAGTTCTTGAAGCCAATTTGTGTGGGAGTAAATGGTATTAAGAATAACTACATTTGAGGTGACTCTTGGGAAGGTGCACCCATGCTCTCAGGCATGTTTACATTCTTCTGGAGCGCCTCCCTCCTTCTCTTAACCCATACTGTTAAAATGTACACTGAAAAAGTATTAATAAACCCCAAAGGTGCCTCTCTCTCTCTCTCTCTCTCTCTCTCTCTCCCTCTCTCCCCTCCTCTCTCCCTCTTTCCCTCTCTCCCTCTCCCTCTCCCTCTGTGTGTGTGTGTGTGTGTGTGAAATTGAGTTACCAGTTGGAAATTGTATGTGCACCCCCCCAATATGGTAAAATCTGACTCATACTTTGACTTGACCTTGACCTCAAGTTGTGACAGAGTCCATTTGTGATGCAATGCTAGATTTTTTGTTTTTGAAAATCCTAACTAGTTTATTGCGCTTGTTAACAGAACATAGAGTCAGGGTTTATTGACAGATCATCCCCCCCCCCCCACACACACACTCCCATTTACAGCTGAGCTAGAAAGTCCACACTCAAATATAGATCATGTGACTTCGCAAGAGCCAGACAAAAGGGCATTCTCGGCTTGTATATCCTTAGTCCCTCCCCCACATGCAGCTAAGGCCGACTGATTGGGTGGGAGGGGTAATTGATTTGCCCCTCACTGCCTTGAGGAGCATGGGAAGGAGCTGTGATTATAGCTTGCCTGCATAGTGGTCTGAGGACACTTCACAACACTCCACACCTTCGTCAGGCTCTTACATTGTTCCTGCCAACCTCTTCCACATAAGTCCCTGAGCTTTGGAGGGGGTGATAGGTGTGGCATGATCTTCCTCTCATTATGGCAAGGAACTGAACTTTCATGTCTCTGCATCATGTTTTCCATGGGCAGTTGGCCCCTTCAGTGGGATTCCATCAACTGTAAGGATTTAGTGCTAGGATCTACAAACGAGGGAGAACATACATCTTTTGTTTGTCTGAGTCTATGTTACTTCACTTAGTATAACAGTTTCTAGATTCATCCATTTACCTGCAAATTTTATGATTTCATTTTTACTGCTGAATAGAACTCCATTGTATAAATATATCATGTTTTTGTTAACCACTCGTCAGCTGAGGTGTATTTAGGTTGCTTCCATCTCTTAGCTATTGTGAAAAGAGCAGTCACAACATGGTTGTGCAAGTTCTCTACAATAGAATGAATCCTTTGGTTATATGCCAAGGAGTGGTATAACTGGGTCATATTGTAGGTTCATTTTTACTTTTTTAAGAGTTCTCCACACTGTTTTCATAGGGGTTGCTGATTCCACCAGCAGTGAATCAGCACTGCACATCCTCGCCAGCATTTGGTATCATTTGTTCCCTTGATCTTAGCCAGTCTGACTGGGGTAAGATGAAACCTTAAGGTGGTTTTAATTTGCATATCCTTAATTACTAATGGTATTGAACACTTTTTAAGATGTTTCTTAGCTATCTTTATTTCTTCCTTTGAGAACTCTCTTTAGATCTTCAGCCCATCTTTTAATTGGGTCATCTGCTTTCTTCTTTGTTTTTTGAGTTCTTTATATATTCTGGATGTTAAACCTCTGTCAGATGGTGTCATTGGTGAAGATTTTTTTCCCAGTCTGTGGGTTTTCTCTTCACTTTCTTGATTGTTTCTTTTGCTGTACAGAAGTTTTTTAGTTTAATGAGGTCCCACTTGTTGATTGTTGACCTTAATTCCTGAGCAGCTGGTGTGCAATTTAGAAAGTCCTTTCCTATACCTATATCTTGGGGGTTACTGCCAATGTTTTCTTCTAATAGTTTCAGGGTTTCCAGTTTCACATTGAGGTCTTTGATCCATTTGGAGTTAACTTTTGTGCAAAGAGAAAGATAAGCATCTAGGTTCATTCTTCTACAGGTGGAGATCCAGTTTTGCCAGCACCATTTGTTGAAGATGATGTCTTTTCTTGTGTTCTTGGACCTTTGTCAAATATCAGGTGGCTGAAATTGTGTGTACTTGGATTTGGGTCTTCAATGATGTTCTGTTGATCTATGTGTCTATTTTTGTGCCAGTACCACACTGTTTTTATGACTGTAGGTCTGTAATATACTTTGAGATCTGGCATAGTAATCCCCCCAGCATTGCTCTTTGTGCTCAGGGTTGCTTTGGCTATCTGGAGTCTTTTGTGCTTCCATCTGAATTTAAGGATTTTTTTTTTTTCTAATTCTGTGAAGTATGTCATGTGAATTTTGATAGGGATTTTGTTGAATCTATATATTACTTTTAGTAGGATGGTCATTTTCACAATATTAATTCTTCCAGTGCATGAACATGGGAGGTCCTACCATCTCCTGGTGTCTTCCTCAATCTCTTCGTTTAAAGATTTAAAATTTTTGTTGTAGCAATCTTTGATGTCTTCGGTCAGATTTATTCCAAGATATTTTATTTTATTTTTGTAGCTATCATGAATGGGAGGGTTTCCCTGTGCTCTTTCTCCAATTGCTTGTTATCAGTATATAGAAAGGCTACTGATTTTTGTAGATTAATTTTGTAACCTGCCACTTTACTGAAAGTGTTGATCAGTTCTAGGAGTTTTCTGGTGGAATTTTGGGATCTCTTAGATACAGTATCATATCTTCTGCAAAAAGGCATAATTTGACCTCTTCTTTTCCAGTTATTACTCCTTTAATTTCCTTCTCTTGTCTTATTACTCTAGCAAGAGTTTCAAGCACTATATTGAAAATGAGTTGAGATAGTGGAATCCCTTGTCTGGTTCCTGATTTTAATGGGAATGCTTCGAGTTTTTTGTTTGTTTGTTTGTTTGTTTTTTTTATTTAGAATGAGGTTGGCTGTGGGTTTGTTGTATATAGCTTTAATTGTGTTGAAGTATGTTCCTTCCAGTCTTGTTCCCTCTAGGACTTTGAACATGAATGCATGCTGAATTTTGTCAAAAGCCTTTTCTGCATCTATTGAGATGATGCTGTGGTTTTTGTCTTTGAGTCCATTTATGTGATTGATGACGTTTATTGACTTACAGATATTGAACCATCCCTGCATCTCTGGAATAAACCTAGTTGATCATGGTGATTGATCTTTTTGATATATATCTGTATGTGGTTTGCAAGTATTTTGTTGAGAATTTTTGCATCTGTGTTCATTAAGGATATGTGTCTGTAGTTTTCTGTTTTGGTTGCTTCTTTGCTTGGTGTTAGAGTGATGCTGACTTTATAGAAGGAATTTGGGATTTCTCTCTCTGCTCCTATCTCTTTAAGTAGGAGATAGGTAAAGATTGGAGATCTTTAAATGTCTGGTAGAAATCTGCTGGAAATCCATCTTGCCCTGGGCTTTTTTTTTAGTCCGGAGGCTGTATATTACTGTTAGGTTATCGATCTTTTTAAACTGTTGGTCTCGGTTTAACTCTGGTGGTTCCCATGATTTAGATACCCACTCATTTTTTTAGGTTTTCACATTTAATGGAGTACGAGTTTTTAAAGTATTCTCTTATAATGTTCTGGATCTTTTGGGTGTCTGTTGTGATGTTTCCCCTTTCATCTCTAATTTTGTTGGTTTGGATTTGTTCTTTCTTTCTTTTGGTTAACAGGGCTAAGGTTCTGTCTATCTTGTTTAGCTTTTCAAAGAACCAGCTCTTAGATTCATTAATTCTTTGTATTGTTTTCTTTGTTTCTGTTTCATTAATTTCTGCTTTGATTTTGGTTATTTCTTCTCTGCTGCCAGGTTAAGGTTTCATTTGTTCTTGCCTTTCCAGAGTCTTCAGTTGCTATCTTAAGTCATTTATTTATTTGTGTTTTTTTTTCCTGATTTTTTTTTAACATAGTCACTTAGAGTTATAAACTTTACTCTTAGAATCCCTTTTAAAGTGTCCCAGAGAGTTTGTTGTCATATAGTTCTTTTCCTTGAAGTCCAGGAACACTTTTATTTCTTTCTTGATTTGTCCTTTGACCCACTCATTATTCAGGAGTGTGTTGTTTAAACTCCATGAGTTCCTGTAGTTGCAAGGTATTCTTCCAGTGTTGATTTTAAGGTTTATTGCATTGTGGTGGTCTGATCAAATGCATGGAATTATTTCAGTTTTTTTTGTATTCGTTGAGGTTTGTTTTGTGCCCCAGTAGGTGGTCAGTTTTTGAGAAAGTTCCATGGGGAGCTGAATAGAAAGTGTTTTCTTTGATGCTTGGTGGAATATTTAGTAGATGTCTGTTAGGTCCATTTGATGTATAGTATCATTTCATTCAGATGTCTCTCTGTTTATTCTTTGTCCAGTTCACCCGTCTAATGGAGACAGTGGGGTATTGAAGTCCCATACTGTTACTGAGTTCGGGTTAATCTGTGTCTTAATGTTCTATAGTGTCATTCTTATGAATTTGGGTGCTCCAGAGTTTGGTGCATATATGTTCTGGATTGTAATATCTTCTTGGTTAATTGTTCCTTTTATCAGAATGAAGTGAGCCCCTTTATCTCTTCTGAGTAGTTTAGTTTGATGTCTATTTTGTCAGATATTAGAATTGCAACCCCTGCTTGTTTCTTAGTGCTATTTGCTTGAAATATTCCTTTATATCCTTTCACCTTAAGGTAGTGCCTTAAAGGTGAGATGGGTCTCTTGCAGACAACAAAAAAATGGATTTTGTTTCTTAATCCATTCAACTAGCCTGCGTCATTTGACTGGGGAGTTCAGTCCATTGATATTTAAACTTATTTTTGAAAGATATTTATTGGTTGCCATCACTTTGATTACTGTTTGCATTCTTTGTCTAATTTTGTGTTTCCACAATTGTACCTTCATTTAGTTTCTTTCTGTTGCTCCTGTTGCTGTTGGTTATAGCTCCTTTTTTTGTTCTTTGTAGTGCTTCAAGTATTCTTTCAAGGGCTGGTTTTGTGGACATGTATTCTTTCAGGCTATTTGTGTCTTGGAAATTTTTCTTTCCCCTTCTGCTCTAGTAGACATTTTTTCTGGGTAAAGTATTCTGTGCAGCCATCTATGGTCATTTAGAACTGGAAATCCATTTGTCCAGGCTCTTCTGGATTTCATCATTTGAATTGATAAGTCAACTGTAATTCTGATGGGTTTTCCATCATATGTGACTTGTTTTTTTGCTGCTTTCAGTATTCTCTCTTTGTCCTGTACATTTAGTGTTTTTACTATGATATGTTGTGGGGAGTTTCTTTTCTGATCCTGTCTATTTGGTGTTCTATGTGCTTCTTGTTTTTGTGTGGGGATGTCTTTCCTTAATTTTGGGGAATTCTCTTCTAATCTTGTTTAAGATCTGGCCAATACTATTAATCTGAAATTCTCCTTCTTCTATGCCTATGATATGTAGATTTGGTCTTTTCATTGTGTCCCACATCTACATATTCCATTCCTGTGTCGGGGATTTTTTTTTTTGTCTTTTGTCTTTTGTCGTTTGTCTTTTGAGACTGGGTCTCCCTGTGGTCCCAGTTGGCCTGGAGCTCAGAGTGGACAGGGCTGGCCTTGAATTCACAGATCTGCTGGGCTCTGCCTCCCAAGTGCTGGGATTTATGGCGTGTGCCACCACGCCTGGCTCCTGTGTGTTTTTAAATTTTACTTAATCTTTGCTTGAGCAGTCTTAACTCTTCAGCTATATCCTCCAATGTTGATGTTCTGTTTTCCATTTCATTCATTCTAGAGGTGAGGCTTTCTTCTGTTATTTCAAGTTGGCTTATTGAGTTTTTCACTTCCTTCTTCATTTCAGCCTGTTTTCTTTAATGTTTCTATCTTTTTATCAGAAGTTTATCCCTATCTTTTAGTTTTTTTATTTCTTTGTGTGTTCTTTAAATTCATTGAATTCCTTGAGCATGTTTATAATTCTTTTAAATTCTGTTGTTGTGCCCAGTTTGCGAGACCCCAAAGACCACCAAGGAACCGACTGATGAAAACTCACATAGGCTTTTTATTGTTACAAGCTTAAGCTTGGACCCACTGTGTCACCGACCCAGCGGATCTCAGATGTGAGACCCCTTGCTTTGGGAAACAGAGGTTTTTATAGTTTATTTCAGCAAGTTCAGCAAGTAGGGGAGTAGGGGGTCTCCAGCCTGGCTAGTATCTGATTGGTTGCAGCTCAGTGCCAAACCATAAACTGCTGGCTTCAGGAAATCTGAAAAGACATCTGGACTTTTAGTACTTTCCTGTCCATGGTTAATTGACCATTGGCGGGGGAGTTGTTTTCTATCCGTTCCAAGTATTGTGGTTTAACAGGGCTCAGGGCTGGGTCAGTCCCATGGAGGTTTTATCCAAGATGGAGTCACTCAGGTCTCTCACTGTGTCCTGGGTTATTTCTAGGGGCCTCTCCTTGTAAAACTCTTCTACAGGACTTGTGGAGTTTGGGGGAACATACTGTTTTGGTTTTCCATTTAATCGTTTTTTCGTTATCATTTTGGCATGTGAATTTCTTTTGTTGTTTGTGATTCTGGTATGAAAATCAAGCTTTTCTTTTTTGAGTTGATGTTTGCTTCTGTTTGTATTACTGGTGTGCCTTAGTTTTCTTATTGGGTGTGTAGAGCTGGTTGATTTAGGTTTCAGGTTATCTCAGATTGTGTTTTGGAGAGAATTGATGGCACCAGATCAGCTACTCAGGAGCTCTACAGAGGCACAAGTCAGGCTCCAGTCAGGTAGACTCAGGCTTCCTTCTATTGTTTGGACCCCTACTAGAGGCCGAGCACAAATGGGAAATTCTCTAAGGGGAGACCAGATCCAGGCATTCTCAGGTGGAGGCCAGATCAGACACTCTAAGGCTATCTGCTAAGGTGTCAGCCCTATCCTGTTGTAGTATTTAGAGCTCTGACCCTGGGGCTGTGGGAGGGTCCTCAGGTAATCCCAGTAACCACAGGGAGACTGGATCCACACCCTCTGGAGGCACTCTCAGGCAGTCTGCTGAGTTCAGCCTGGTCTACTAGTGAGTTCCAGGCGGGCTGGGGCTACAGGGCAACCCTGTCTCAAATGGACAAAAAAACCCTTAATATATAGTAGTCTTCAAATAAAATTCATAGAAATTCCATTATAGTTTGATTAAGCAAATAATGTTTCAGACTTTATTTCTAGCCAAAGAGAATCTTCCAGAAAAGACACCAACTTATAGGTAGTAAATAGATCACAAATTCTTTAGTTTTACTTCACTGAGTAGAACTTCCACATGTTTTTTCAAAGTAATCTTGCTTAATTAGTACATGTTAATGCTGATGTTAAATATTTGGCCTACTTTTAGAACAGCACTTTTTAAAAAAAAATGAAAAAGGGTATTTTTAGTTTCTTATACTAGTTTTTCTAAAACTTCATTGCTAATATCAGATAAGTAATACATTTATAATATTAAGCCTTTAAATTAATTCACATGGTTTATTCCCCATTTATCATGACACTTACTAAAATGTTAACATTTTATGTCTTAGGTTTATTCAAAGGTACACTATAATTTTCATGCCATAGTCATTGAAAATAATTTCTTTGTAATTTTTTATTGAAGTTTTGCAGTGTTCATGCAGTATAATTTGATGGTATTTAGATTAATTTTTATTGATAAATGGTTATTTGACAATTTCATCAGAACTTTTTCTACTATACTTTGTAGTTGATCTCTTGAAATAAAATGGGCTTGTAATCCAGGCTACTTGGGAGGATAAGGAAAGATGACTGCAAGTTCAAGAGCCAGTTTCAGAGTGAGTTCATTTGAGGCCAACTTGAATAAATTAGTAAAACTGTGTCTCAAAATAAAAGGTTAAGAAAGAAAGAAAAAAAACTTCATTTTTTCTATTCATAGAAAATATTTCTTGTCTTAAAAATGTGGTAGAAATGTGTAAACAGAAGTCTACCTATTGTGATTTGCGAAGTTTAGTTTGCATAGTCCAAGACTAGCAACAACTCGTAATGTGATTAGATCTGAGTGATTAGATATTAACCATCTTAATAATTTAAATAATGTTCTTAAGCAGAAAGATTTTACTAAACTAGAATATTGAAGTTCCATTCTATCCATTACCAAACTTAAAATCTCCCACATACACTGTAGTAAGTTGCTAATTATATGTTTATGATTTTTGATAAATAGGTTGTACATAAAGAAATTAACCAGTAACACACATATATTTCTAATATGCTCCTAATAGCTCTATCTAATAATTAAACTAAAACAGTAAATATTTTCATTATTATTAGATTTGTCTTACAGAATGTGCCCAAATTTGAAATGATTGAATTTTAGCTTTCAAAATAATATAAGAAGGCATTCTTTTTAAAAAAAAAAAAAACAGCAAAAACAAAAAACCAAAAACATCAAGCAGTTTTCTGGAGCAGGTATATTCATTATAAATGGGATTTAATGCAACTATTCATTAAATAGTACTCCTTCCCTCCAATCCTCCCCCTCCCTCACACACACACACACACACACACACACACACGCACACCCGAGAATACAGAGAGCCCACAGGGTTTGTGAAAAATTCAGAAATTGAGGAATATAGGCTCAGTGAGCCAGGTTTAAAGCTGCATGAGAAAAAGCCCACAGGTCTTTTGGTTTATTAAAAAGTCTGTGGTCACGAGGCATGGATTTGCATGTCCCTATTCTGTGTTTAGGTAGAGTTTGGACTTACAGTCCAACAAAATTGAAACTTATCAGCTTCAGGAGTAAGACTGAATCATATTGCACTTATTATTTGATAATCAGGAGTCGTTATATAGGCTAAACATACAGCTTTAATTCCTCATGACCCTTTCTTCCCATTGATGTAGAATAACCTATGTATATGTGTGCACATGTTGTGACTATCAAGCAGATACTTGTTGAAAGCAACAAATTATCCCATTATGTTGCAAACAATAGATGGAATTAGATTTACAGCATCTGTTTGTGATTATGTGTGCTGTTATAGATCAGTAGGAGTAGAGAGGGAACATTCTGTAATAAGACAAATTCTGTCTTTCCTTCCCCATTTTATACTGGTTTGTACAGTTTGAATGAAAAATGAAAGGCTTTTTTTAAGAGCAAAGTTCCGAGAGAAATCTGAAGAACAAATTCTCAATACAGTTCCAACCCTCATCTTGGTTAAAATGGATGCTAAGAATCAGACTGTATTTATCCAGGCATTGCTGTAATTTGGCATCACACTGCCACAAACTTCTCAATAAGACTTCATTTAGCACATGCTATACCCCAGTCCACTCAGCTCAGCATCTTACCTGATAACTAAGTACCAGTCAGAGAAGAACTCTATCTTTCCACTTTGAATCTCCTCACCTGTCAGCCTCCTTTTCTTTTATATAGGAAGTGTCAGTGCTTCTACCAAGACCTAATTCCTTCTCCTAAATATATGGTGCTCTTCTCCCTTGCTAAGGAG